>NC_085140.1:425748058-425922713 GCF_024139115.2 Armigeres subalbatus | reverse complement strand
AATGAAATTAATAGAAAGTTTATTTCTTATATGAAGCTCATTTTTATAAAGGACGAATCTGAACGGGCGTATCAAAGATATACTGGATACGCTGATATGGCTTAACTTCATTTCATTTGCTTGACAAGTTATTGGTCAGCACACTACGCAATGTCGTAATGGGCGATATTCTGAAGTTGTCACCCTGTAAGGAAATGACTTCAGCGTAAGTCACAGTTCAAAGGCGACGATGACTACGATAAATGTTCATGATGAATGTTGTTGATTATTCATTTGCGTTTGTTTTCTAACTGTCTTGAGATTATTTTGGTCTGATTGCTGAACATGGGCCAGATTTTATCGGTCTGGTAGTGAAACATTACTTTTTCTGTGCATAGATAAACTATGATTCTGTCCAGAATTCTGGATCAGTCATAATAATTCATAATAAACAAATTACAAAAACATCTACCGTCTTTCATAACAAATAAACACCACTCAATTTGTCGATACAACTACAGATTTGAAGTGAAAGTTCTTTTACCTATTGATTGTTTGATTGAAAATTGTCAGAAATTGCTAGATATCAAAAAAATAAAAGTTTGAGTTAGAAACTTACAAAATGAACGAATATGCATAGAGCAGGTAACAATTTGAGCATAGTGTCCCGAAAGTATCCTTTACCAGTGAAGAATTGGCGAACCTCTATGACCGGATGGATCTATGTGTGGATTTCAGATCTTCTTTCGATTATGGTATGTATTATTAATATAGAAAAAAAACTCAATGACTAAAATCTTATTTTAGGTGTCTCAAAGCGACAACTTGTCCCCATGGATTTGTGTTCTCTGTCGCTAAGGTTCAAGTTTCTGAGTATCTCTAAGCTGCGAATCAAGAGGTTTTAGAGAACGGATTCAATGTGATCGAAGATGAAAATAATTCTCTATCTGAGGCCCCAACGACACTAGTTCGGATATTATTCTCATGACTCAGTTTCAGATCTTCGAAAGCAACCTAACGAGAATAAATTCGTTTCGGAAACTAAACTATAAAGGAGGCTATAAAGGACGACATAGTATGTACTATTTGCGGCAAAACAATCCAAAGGTTGCGTTTAGAAGACCATCTAAACATGCATCTTAGTAAGTTAAACCATATGAACGCATGCTGATGTTTTTTTTGAACTTTGAAATATCACAGGTTTAAGACCGTATGCTTGTCAACAGGCTGCCAGGAACTGTTTTCTTGCAAGTATAAAGTGCATTACCGAAAGGTACCGATGTTTTAAACACGAATGCTTGATCTGCGGCCGCACCAGTTTCTGAACAGGGTCTTTTCAGTCATCATAAGAGACATCACACTATGACCACGTATGAATGTAACATTTGTCATAAACATTTTCGTCAAGGTAGTTTTAAAGGTAACTGAAATATGAAATAAATAACGCCCTTTTTATTTTAGTTATTTGAAACCAACACAAAACGATGGTACATGAATCAACAAACCGTTTTACCTTCTGATCAAACATGAAACTCTGATAACCAAATAATGCAGGATGTGATATAATAAAAAAATGTAAGCAGTGACCATGTGTAAAATGAAAGCTCTATATGTCTATAAATTGGCGCTAAATTAGAAAAACTGTTCTTCTCATTGCAATGTATCCGACATCCTCTCATAATATTTCAGGTGTCTATTTAAAACAAATTTTCATTTTATTTATTTCGTCCAAAGAGGGATGCTTATGCGAGTCTTCAATTCTCTTTTAGATTGAATTATAAAACCAATAAAATTGAAAAGATGTTAGCATAATGTTGAAAATCGGTCACAACTACTTAATGAAAATCATTGCTTTTTTAGCCATTGAACATGAATTTTCTTGAGCATAAATTCATTCAACTGTCTAAGACGAGTTTAGTACTCTCCATTTAATTCCACTACGTTTTGTTATCTTTGCAGATACGTATTTCGACCGCAACTGTGGTCGTATTCAGTATCTCTTACTTGACTCGACATAGTCAGTGTGGAGCCACCAACCTTCTCCGCTACGCCGGTAAGGGTTCTGGACGGCCCACGAGGGCGATGAACCGCAAACGCGATGGTATTCGGCCTTCGGTGGCGAAGGAAAAGCTAGACGCCATCATCAAAGCATAATATCGATAAGACATCAAGGGAGCTTGATGAAACTTCGAAAGTCGATGTTGGACGCCAAGTGCGAACCCGTGAAATCCGTGGGGTCGGGTCTCAGACTGGGAGCCACGGATTCGGAGCACGACGGAGAGTGAATCTAGGGTTAAGCCTGGACAGATCAATCAGAGCACGAGGCTCGTCACGGCACTGCGAACGAGTGTGAGGTGGAGACGCCTACCGCACTTTTCGGCTGGAAAGGTCCGGCAAGGACGCAGGTAGCATTGGTTCGGCTATCTGCAGCGGACGATCAGTTAAGGAATCAAGGTTGGATGGTTGTGTGCCCTGTGGCGCATATACGGCAATAACCCGAAGATTGCTTCAAGTACCTGAACCAGGGCACAACAATGGGATTGCAAAGGCCTGACAGAACAAGCTCTGCCGACGCTGCGGATTGAGAGGACACTGGGCACAATGCTGCACGAACCCTCCCAATTGTTTGATTTGCTCCAAAGCTTGAACAAGCACCCTATGGGGGTTCAAGTCGGCGTTTGAGAGTGCTGCAAAATCACAGTGCAGGTAACGCTGCTAAACCTGAATCACTGTGATGCAGCCCGAACTATTGTGATCCTGCTGATTCACTGTCCATGTTGCATGGGGACGTGACCAATGTCGGTAAAGTACCTACAGCTGGAACGGGCCGAGTCGATTATCGACGTTACGTTCTGGAGCCCTGGCCAAACAGTGGTTTGAACTGGAGGGTAGATGATGACTACACTCACGCGACCACCTGGCGATTCGCTACATCGACTATACGACCAGCATTCAGCGGACGGATGAAGGGCAGTGCCTGCCCTCTGTATGGAAGACATCGTACTTCGACGACGATGTGTTTCAGGAAGCGCTCCGCCGCGAGCACAGTACTCTCGGTCTGAGCGGCGGTCCGTACTCTCGCGTGCATGCCACCACGTAGGAAAGTCCACCCTAGGAAGGAGGCCACCAGCTTACTGGTGGACTCAAGCATGCAAACCTGCGCCGCGCCTGCCTACGGGCACGGAGGAGGATGCAGCTACTGCTACAGAAGAGGAGCAGGGGTGGCGTTCGTGGCTAGAGCCGATCTGAAGACTGAGATTAGATCAAGCAAAAAGCCTGCTTCGGAGCTGTGTCAAAGTGCCAACGCGAATCCATGGGCCGCCTATAGGGTCGTAATGGCCAAACACGTGGGGCGATGCCTCTACGAACGGTCTCCAGAGATGCTGGGAGGATCATCGCGGTGCTCTTCCCACGTCATGACCCAAGTTTATGGCCTCACTTATGGAGCTGCCAGGGAGGGGTACCGACGAGGAAGTAACTGTGTGTTACGAGGGATTACAGTCCCTTGGTAGATGCGCCAGGACCGATGGTATTCGAAGCTGCCCATCAAAGCGGACTTGCTGAGCTCCCGAGATGTTTAGATCTGTCATGCAGAGATGCCTGGACGAGGAGTCTTTCCTGAAGCATGGAAAAGGCAGAGCTTGGTCCTATTGCCAAATGCGGGAAAACCACTGGGGGATCCGTCGGTATATAGACCAATATGCCTGCTTGATACGGTGGGAA
This sequence comes from Armigeres subalbatus, assembly GCF_024139115.2. Lineage (NCBI taxonomy): Eukaryota > Metazoa > Arthropoda > Insecta > Diptera > Culicidae > Armigeres > Armigeres subalbatus. Next base: position 425,919,011 of record NC_085140.1, on the reverse strand, counting down.
AGGTGCTCGAGAAGACAGTTCTCAACAGGTTGTTGATACGCACGGAGGGTGCGGATGGTCTATCGAGTACAGTTTGGCTTCGAAAGGTGATCCCCGTAGACGCTATCTTGTCGGTTACCAAAACCGCGGAGATAGCTATTCAGAATAAGAGGAGGGAGTTCTTGATGTGCAGTAGTGACTCTCGACGTAGGGAATACATCAATAGTGCCAGGTGAGCAGCTTGCAGATGCAGTCCTGCGTCTTGGAATTCGAGTACCTGTACAAGATTCTCGATACTTCTAGAATCAGTACTGGCGCACGACACGGAGGCGGGGAGAGTGCGTTGACATAACCTCAAGGGTTCGCAGGTTCCGTCATGTACGACGGTGTCTTGAGGTTGAAGTTCCCGATGGGCGTGGTAATCATCGGCTTCGCTGACGATATTACGCTGGAGTCTACGACGAATCGATCGAAGAGGTGGAGTTGACTGCAGCCCACTCGATCGCAATTGTGGAGGAGTGGATAAGTTCCGGAGATTAGAACTGGCTCACCACAAGACTGAGGTGGTTGTTGTTAACACCGAAAGTCAGACAACAAGCGGTGATAAAGGCAGGCAACTGCGCGGTCACCTCTGAACGCTCCATCAAACTCAGTAATGATCGATGTGACTCACCTTTGGAAATGTAGTGACATTGTCCTGGATGATCTCCAATATTCTGCGGTTTATGCCAGCAAGCGCAAGCTGATGCGCTCTTCCATACTGAGGTATGGGGGCCAGCTTGGGGCACGGCCCTGCGTATTAACTGCTACAGAACAGAGTTAGAAGTTTGATGTTTGATGAGGTTCTTCTTCCAGGGAGGCGGAGGCTGGTGAAAGAGGCTGCAACCAGCAGCACGGAGTCTCCCCAGCGTGACTGGATACTGCCATCACGCTCGGCGGTTACTACCGGAATGCGGGTGTCGCCGAGCAATTCGATAGATATCATCGAGTTCGCGAACGCAAGGCAGAACATCATGAGGAACTGAAACAGAACCTTGGATGCTCCGCCAGGCTTTTCGAGTCGCAAGACAAGAACAGGATGCGTTTATCAGGCAGGTAGTGGGAAGAGAGAAGGCCGCAAAGGTGCTCAAACCGATGCCTTCTCCTTCCTTGGAGGAGCGACCATAGCCTACGAGGCGATTGATTTAGCCTGACGGCCAATGATGAAAACTGCGCCTAACCCAGAAGAGCTCGGGCAGAATTCCGAGATGAAGGCGCTTAGAGCAAAGCCAAACGACGTGCGACCATAAAGGCCATAAAGATCAGGGGTGCAGAAGGCGAAGGGCTCACCGGAAGGTAACTTCTCGGCCCAAAAGGCGAAAACCAACCAGGCGCAGTCGCTGGGTCGCAAGAGGTACCACCGGCCTGTCCATCTGCACAAGGCCCGAAAATCCGGCAGCTGGTCAGTAGGCAAAGCGGAAGGCGACCCGCAAAAAGCTAAGAACAGAGGAGAGGCCTTGTTGGTGAAAACTGATAAAGCAAAATGCAAGTCCTTAAATCGATGCGGCGGCGAAAAGCTTTCGGCGCTGGATCGGACGATCGAAGTGTCAGGCGCACCAAGACCGGTGAAATGATCTTGGTTCTGAAACGCGGAGCGCAGGCTAGTGGGACTGACTACAGGAAGCTGGCCCAAGAGGTCTTGGGTGACGACATGAGGTGAGTCGTTGGGGCGGAAGTGACCTAAAGTGATACTTGAATGAGGTGCCCACAGTTGGATCCACTTTAAGTAAAAATGATTATGTTCTCAGTGTTATGTGACTTTTTCACACGTCAGAATAATTTGCTTGAATTTTCATCAAATAACGATTAATAATTTATTAATTCATTATTAAATTCTTTAACAAACATTCTTTAATTAACATTAAATTCTTTAACATCCGATTCACTTCAATTTTGGTTTATGATTGAATTTCTTCCTTTTTATACCTAGCATTCGATTTCTGGCATCTTTCTTTTCTAACAAACCAGAATTTCTTATTGGAATTGGTTTGCTATATATTAATGAAATAAATACAACTGTTACTTATATTCATTTCAGACATGTTGAGTCCTATCAAATGAATACCAAGTCACCAGAGCAAAACAGCCAAAACTGAATATGTATAAGAATCTCTCCAGACCTTAGACGTTTAGTTCTAATTTTGGCAAACGAACAGTAACTGATCAATTATTTTAAAATGTCTTCAAGTGTAGTTCAAATAAAACTAGAAACATTTCAAACCCCTGAGCAAGTTTGTCGATTATGCTTAGGTGAAGACATGCTTGAAGACATATTCAAGCACCCGGACCATCAACAGTGGATTTCAGATTACCTCTCCATAATCGTATTATTATAAAGGTAATCGAAGTTTACTAAATCCGACTTTTAGGTTTCAGAACGGACAGACATGCCAATCGATGTGTGCAGTGCCGGACCGTTAAAGAATTCCATGATTACCAGCAGCGATGTTTGGAGTCAAGGTGTTTTACAATCAAATTGCAAAGAAACGTGTTCCAAAGAGAAGCAAAGGTCTTCGGCAAGTTGACGTTTGCGATAAACAGTTTCAAGTTCATCGTCAACAGGACAAGAAGATTCACGGACCAAGGAAATATAACTGCTAATTGGGGAAAGGGTTTATCAATCCGTAATATTATTTGGAAATCTTCAGCATTAAACATTTTAACTTTTTTGTTTAATATTTTAGCTCACTTTGGCTGGCATATGGGTAATAGAAAATGCGGGAGCTATGTTTTTATAAAACGACTGGAGATCACTGAAGACGATTCCAATTTCGATTCTGAACCGCCTGAAAACACAAATCATAAGGACAACAGCGATCTTATGGTTGACTGTGAATCGTGTGATAAAAATTCAGAAATAAGAAACAACTGAGAGATCATCGAAGACATACGGACGAAGGATCATGAATATTCTATATGCGGTAGTAGCGTTTATTACAAATGTACATTCAAGGTTCTTAAAATTATAACTAGAATAATCATATGTTTCGCGCTTTGAACAACGTTTGGATAACCATTCGAACTCACCTAGGATATAATCAAGGACTCTGAAACTGAAATCAGTATCGAAGGTAGCCTCAAATAAAGAAGCTATGACGAAGAAGCAACTGTCCGTTGTCCACAGGCTTAATGGCAGTTTCCATGGAAGGACATTTGACAGACCAAAGGTAAAGATCATTCTTTAAAGGCGCAAGGCGATTTTTACAAACCGTCAGTTTTTAACGTAAATTCAAACCAATAAATTCATTAACAATAAACGTATTTCCGTTCTGTGGTTTTCAAACAATATTGCATAATAAGGGTTAGGACATCATTATACAATTGTTGAAACAATGCAATATATTTATATTTCTTAAAGGTATTCAGCCATTCAAGTGTGAGATGGGATGTTCGAAAGAGAAGTTTTCTGCAATGAACAGAGAAAGAGCCACTACCAAGACGTGCACGGATGGCATGCCTATAGGTACAATCTCCACCAGTTCTTCCATACCGGCAGAAGCTGCAGGGTGCTAAATGAATGCTCTGGACAGGATGCAGAGTGCCAGGATTGTTCTAATATTTGAGACTAGGTATGTAATATGTGACTGGTATATTTTCAATTTGTAGGAAATAAGCTGAGTTTGTTTTTTTTCTTAGCGCTGGTTAGAGGCACATTGTAAAAGCCAACCATCCGAAGAAAAACTTGATGGTGGATCAACAAGTACAAATGAAGCATGAGACTGAACAGCAGACGGGATTGGAACTGGAAGACATGTTTGAAGCAACAGACATCAAAGTTGAGTTCGATCGGACGAAGATGAGGAAATGGCCAGCATAGCAAGCGAAACATTGAAATAAAATTCCCAGTATAATAAAATCCCATAGTATAAGCATAAGTACTAGAACGCTAGTAGCATTAAAATTATTTTGCAAATTTATGCTTTAAAAAGCTTCAATTGGGCATAATTTATGCATCATGTGGTAGTGCATGTTTGATTTCTTCGCTAACATCGGATTGTGACGCTGGCGGACTGCCAGGTCAAAGTAACCTAGATATTGATCACGCAAACAGGAACAACATTACAGAGATGCATCTTGACAGAACATGAGCCAGAGCGTGCCTTGGTGTTCTTAGTTTTGAACTCTGAACACAGTTCAGTTGCTGGTTGGTAAAAGCAAAACGATCATGGTAACTAAGTTTAGATTTAAAACTAAGCAAAAACACATACGACGTTGAATTCTATCCGTTAGATGTCCACGTGTTCCATTACTAGCGAAGAAATGTAGCATGCCGTCTGAATTTTTTTTCCTAGGATACAAGTTGCTAAGATGTACGGTTGCGGTGTTCAGAACGTTTTGAACACAAACACTTCTCGTATTCAGATGATTACGGAATCGAAATATTTTCCGCCCAAATCGCTACTAAAATCAAATCCGACATGAAACTTATTCGCCAAATCCGGACCCTAAACTAAATTCTTAGCAAATACACGTGAAATATCAATTTCAGTAATCACAATTTCTGAACATCTTCTCTTCGAGTTTGTTTTTATAAAATTTTAATTTTAATTGATTTTACTTCAACTTCACACATGTTTGTACCAACTTTGAAATAAGACCAGAAAATTGCCGTTAATACACAACCTTTCTAGATGGTCCTTTTCACCATTAGAAAACCGAGGCTTAGTGAACAAGAACTAAACAGCCAATATTTTATAAAGTACCGCTGATTAGAAGTTATGGTTTGGCATGTTTTGTTCCGTTATTGTCAGTGGAATTTTCTTGATCGAACTTTATCGTGCATTGATATCACAGTCAAACCTACATAAGTCGTTATTGAAGGACCATCGACTCATGGAAATATCGAATTGGAATAGAAAATCCTCGGAAGCTGTTTGAAGGGACCATCACGTGCCAGAAAATATTTTTAATATGGCATAATTTGCTTCCATGAGTCGATATCGAGTCATAGAACATCGACTCAAGGAGGTTTAACTTTACAAGGAATGCTTAGGCCAGATTTGAACAATTATAGAAAATCTTGGCAAAAAATAAAAATCTTGAAACCCAATTTCTTCAGAATAAAAAAACTTTGTTGTAATTATTGATCACGAGCGTAGAATTAGAATTAGACCTAATTTTATTTTTTAAACAAAACATCTATGTAACAATTATTTGAATAACAAAAACAAATAATACAAAATCTAACATAGTTGTTCAAGCTCTGTTGATTTGCAAGTCAGAATCCTGAGTTTGAAGTTTATACTTCGAAAAATTTAAGAGGAATATTTCAGCAGAAATATCTTCGTAAATTTAATGGAATAATTGCGTAACTCCAGAAAAATAGTTCGAATTTGTGCAAAAGTCATCCTTCAATTTTTGACAAGTTCTCTAGAAGCTCATGCAGGAAATTCGAAATTGACATTTTAGCGCCAATTCATCCGATTTTTCCGGCAGGAACTCCTGTATTGATTTTAATAGAATTGATATCAAATTGTTCATCCAGTAATTCAAAAATTATCCTGTATATGTTTGCAAAAATCCAACTCTTGTCTTAATATTTTCCCTAGAACGTCTGTGGAAATTCTTCCGCATATTTATATAAAATTTCCCTTAAAATTTGCGGAAATTTATTCGAAAAATTTGTCATAAATTCAAGTAAAATATACTAGAGAGACTACATGTGGATATCCTTTATTAATTCCTGCAAAATCTTTGGAAATTCTTGCAGAAATTGATTGGTGACATCCTGCGGAAAAACTTCCGGAATATCTTTCGTTTAGTTCAAGGTGCAATATTATGGATTTTTACAGAAACTCTTGTGATCATCATATAACAGGAATTTTGGAGAAAATCGCAACATAAATTCTCGTATTTTCCTGGAAATCTCTGCAAAAACTCTTGCGGAAAAACAATGAAATTCCTCCTTCAATTCCTGTGGAAATCGTTTGGAAATCTCTGCAGACATTCTTTGATGAAATCTTTGGATAACGTCCGAGGAACCTTCCTATGGATTTTTGACAGTAATTCCTGTGTCAGCGCTCAAAATTCTAATAAATTCCTCCAAAATATTTCTTTATAATTTTCAGTTTTAAATTCTGCAGAAATCTTCTTTAGGCTGTCAAAATTTATTTATTGAATTCTCATTGAATACTAGAAATTCCTCGAGAGGTTTCAATTTTTTATTATTCCTGCAAAAATACCAAAGGAGTTATCCAAAATGTCGCTAAAAATTGCTCCTGAAATTACTGCAATTTTTATTCAGAATACTTCCTTTCTCGTACTAAGTTGTACGAAAGGCTATCATTTACCTCGAAAACGAACTTTTTATAGAAGCCTCTGAGACCCATAGTATTATATACCTCGATTCAGCTCGAGAGCTGAGCACATATCTGTCTGTCCGTGTGTATGTATGTGTGTATGTGTGTCACAAAAGCTAAAAACATTAAACAACCTTATAGAAATCTTAACCGATTTTTCTCCAACAAGTTTCATTCGACAGGGACAAAGTCTTGTTGATCACTATTGAATTTTATAACGATAGGTCATTGCGTTTAAAAGTTATAAAGAAATGGTTACATCGGACCATATAAACCCCATATAAGGTTGGTGTCTTTACTAAATGCAGAAAGGCACCACCAACGCAGGTGGATTAATCTGGTTTTGAAATAGCATTTAATAATTCAACGAATTTCTCGGAAAACTTATTAAAATAAGACATCTGCATAAAATCAAGGCACGTTTTTGTGTTTTCAATTTTTAGAAGAATGTTATGGAAGCATATAAAATGTTCAACTATATAGAAATTCACAAAAAAAATTTCGAAAAATGATATCATATATCGCTATGTGATTCATCGTAAAACATCACAGAAACAAATATCTCGAACTACGACGAAATAAGACGCGTGTGTTTCAGAATAACAAAATGACAACAAATGGCTCTCTCTAATAACATTTGTTTAATGACTACTCAAACTGTAATTGGCATTCATAAAAGCTAAATATCCGAAAATAATGTGAGCAAATGACTTCAAACGTTACTTTTATAGAACATGCTAACGGTAATAAAGCCCATCTGTTTAGACCACTAATTTTCAAATAAACGTCCAATTAGCTTATTTGTTGAATTTTTCCAAAACTAAATCCGCGCCAAATCCGCGCGAACCCTAAAATCTTATTAAATCCGCGCCTTCATGAAAACCGCGAAATCGCGAAAATCGCGAAATCCGCGTAGTCTAACAACCCACAATGGAAATCCGATTTCAAAGGTGGAAAAATTGATAACTTTCTTCACGAACAACTTACAGAAGAGATCAAGAGCTTATTCGAAAGAAAATTTTGCAAAAGAATTCAGTGAGTCTGTTTCATGAACGTAGAACGCTTCTGTATTAGTTATCAGCTCGTTTGCCCTATATATATCGCGAGTTTCCAAACTATTTGTCATTTTATCTTTAGACATTGTTCTAAAATTGTGTTTATCTCTTCACTGTGGATCGAAGGGCACTAAATATATTTTGTAGGTAAATTGGAAATTTAAGGGATTTTGGGGTCAAATAAGCATCAAAGTGCATTTTATTGCAATTTTCACATATTCCATAAAATAGTATTTTACAGATGATGATATTATTGCCTAAAAGTATTGAACATATATTGATAAATGTTTGCCGAACAAAAATTAATGAAATAAATCGTTTCACAAATGTTTTATTTGGTTATTTATTGAGTAAAAACGATTTTTAAAACTTTTGAATAGCTCGATGCCAAACATTTCCAAACCATACCGATGCACAACTAGACAAGAATGTCATATGTTATGAGTCTTGATGTGATTAGATAGGAGGTGATGGGAGATCTCTTTTTTCTTACCTTTTGCCCAAATTCCCTATCTTCTATATATATAAAACCAATCTATGTATGTATGTTCTAACTACTTCTGAACCACTTGGCGATTTCAACAATTTGGTACAGACATTCTCTATCCTCAGAGGAAGTTAACAAAGGGGTGGGATGGTCATGTAGAAAGGGAGGGGTGGTGGGAGGGTTTGTTCAGAAAACGAACAATTCTGTGTAACCCAACTCCCAGGAATTTCAACCAAATTTTGTACATATTCACTACGAGGAGGTAATCATGAGGAGGGTTTGGGAAAGGGAGGGGTCTGGAGGAGGGGGTTTGTTAGAAAACGGCAATTCAAATAAATCATGAACCCCTTCGATTTCAACCAAATTTGGTACACACATTCTACATCATAAGGAAAAAGATAACAAAGGGGATGGGATGGTCATTGGAAAAAAGGAGGGTATAGGGGAGTGTTGTCTTTGGAAAGAGCAACCTCAGTGCTCCCACCCCCAGGACCAATTTCAATCAAATTTTGTACACATATTCACTATGAGGCCGATCGTACGGGAGGGAAATTTGGATAAGAGGTGGGGGTCTGAAGGGAGGTATTTTCAGAAAACGGCAATTTAGTGTAACTTCTGAACCCCTGCCGATTTCAACCAAATTTGGTACACATTTTCTATCCCTAGGAAAGATAACAAAGGATTGAAATGGCTGAGAGGAGGTAAAGGAAAGGCGTTGTCTTTAGAAACGGCAATTCATGTAACTCCTGACCCCCAGGACCAATTCTAAGCAGATTAAATGATTAAATCATTCAACTCTATGATTAAAGATTATGATTAATGAATTATAATTTTTGAAATGATGACATAATAGATTATCATTTTGCAATAATAATTAACGATTATGAATAATGAAAAAACCGTGGATTATGATTAACGATTACCGATCGTGATTAAATTTGACACACTATGTGTATGGTTAATGATTAACGATCGATATGATTAATGATTGATGATTATGAATGATCAAATTGCATAGTGATCCATAATCGAGTAACCTTATTCCAAATTTTAAAAGGTATGATAATTATTGATAATGATTCAAGATTAATAAAAAAGCAAATGCAATGATCCAATGTTCCAGCACTCTTATACCTTACCCGATTTCAACCAAATTTGGAACAAACATTCTTTTTCTTAAGAAGGCGAAGATGACAGGATCGATCAACTCAACACTTCATCGAAATCATGTTTTGCCAGAGAAAAGCAATGATTAAAGTGTTTCCTTCTGGACGTAAATGGATCATTTTCTTTAAAATAGACGTTTTCGGAATAAACTCGGTGTATGTTTTCCTTCTTTAGAAATGACGTTTGCCCGGAATAAAGCGATTTTGGTTTGATCCCATTTCAAAATCAGTCAATGTTTTCAAATTAATCTACCTTCTTTAATCAAATGATGAAATATCAATGAAAACACAATTATCCTTTGACCTATTCCAATTCCGATGGTGAAAAAACTGCAAGATTAAACTGGCATCCGAGCAAGGCCGGGTACATAAAGCTAGTGAAATAATATAGCTCAATGATTCTGAGCAAGGAAATGATGTGATAATGTTAATTTAATTGATATTTTCCAATAATATAGAAAATAACAATAATCATAATTCATTAAAATATTGATAATTTAGGGTCATACAGCTCATTAATACATTTTTTATTCAAAATAGAATAACATTTTCTACGGACGACGCACAGATAAGATTAACTTATTCAGAAGGAGTTTTCCAAGAAAATCAGAGAGATGTTTTATGAGTATGTAGATATTAGCTAGTTTTGCCCCAATGTCCCATACATCACAGTTTATCATATTTTTCGTGCTTTTATCTTAAGTATTGTACAAAGATGTGTTCTCCTCTTCATTATAGAGCCATAGAAAAGCACTATACATGCTTTGTTGTTAAAATTGGAAATTTAAGGGATTTGGGTTAAATAAGTATTGAATTGCACTTCGTGAATTTTTCATGTATCAAAAATTAATAAAATATGATTATTCACCCAAAATGTTCTTCAGACATTGATATATTTGCAAACAATTACTAATGAAGTTAATCATTTCGCAAGTGTTTGTTTTGATACCTGATTTTAAATGCTTCTGAAAGTGCCGATGCCAATCATTCCCAAACCATACCCGTTTGCACAACTAGATGAAGTAAATATATTAGTCGATGTGATAATAGATCGAATAGATAGGAAATATTCTTTTCTCATGACGTTTCACTCAAAATCTCATATGAATTAGCTCAATGATTCTGGGATAAGAAGTGATGGAGTAACATTGATTCAATTATAATTTATCAATTATACTATAAAAATAACAAATATTCGTAGATCGCATTGAAAAAAATCCGGAGAACATAATTAATGAATTTTTCACTTATTTGTCCCAAAATGCCTTAAAGATCCATTTTAATTAATATATGGATATTTGTTTTTATGAGTATCAATTTCTGTTAAAAAATTCGCAATAATATCAACTTTATCTGTAAATACCTGAATAATCAATAGGCTGTAGATTTCCAAAATTGACCATATATGAGCTACATCAATGTACAAGTTTTAAATCACCGTATACCCTAAATGATCATTCGACGTAATATAGTGCAAATGATTTCTTGGTATTATTATTTTTACAGAATATATGAAAAATCACGTAATAATTGAATACTTATTTTACAAATCCCTTAAATTTTAAACTTTTCCAACAAAATATGTATAAGTCTATGTGGATCTACAATGAAGAGAAAACAGAATTTCAATTAACTTTTGAAGATAAAAGTACCAAAATATGAAAATATTTGATGTATGGACATTGAGGCAAACTCAACTAACTACGTAAATGTCTCATGTAATAAAACATCTCTCACTGAATTTTTGGAAAATTCGCTTTCGAATAACCCCTAACTTATCTGTGATCGCTCGTGAGAAAAGTTTCCTTTTGTATGCAATTACATTAAAATAAACTAATTATTCAATAAATGTTCAAAATTAGGTAAGTAAAAAGTATCTCCATCACCTCCTATCTGTACATCAAGACTCATAACATATATCTCTTGTTGTGCTATCGGGTATGGTTTGGAAATGTTTGGCATCGTGTTATTCAAAAGTTTTAAAATCTTTTTTACTCAATAAATTACCAAATAAAACATTTGTGAAACGATTTATTTCATTAATTTTGTTCGCAAACATTTATCAATATATGTTCAATATTTTAGACAATAATATCAACACTTATCTGTAAATAAACTATTTTTACAGAATATGTGAAATGCACATAAATCACTTTGATGCTTATTTGACCCAAAATCCTTAAATTTCAACTTTTACCAACAAAATATATTTAGTGCTCTTCTGTGGATCCACAGTGAAGAGATAACACAATTTTAGAACAATGTCTTAAAGATAAAACAACAAATAGTTTGGAAACTCGCGATATGAGGGCATTTTGCAAAACGAGCTCGATAACTACATCAGAAGCGTTCCACGTTCATGAAACAGCACTCACTGAATTCTTTGCAATCTCTCTTTCGAATAGCTCTTGATCTCTTTGTAAGTTGTTCGTGAAAGTTATCTTTTGTCCACCTTTGAAATCAGTTCCCATTGCTGCAACCCTGCAGATGCATCTCTGCAACATTATAGAGTGAAATCAGGAGTGATTCAGTTTCATTCAAATTTTCGACCACTATTCTAGTTTGAATCTGGCGCAAATAGAACAAACTCTCTGGTTTCCCCACAGTGTTCTATTTATGTTTTCAAATTTTCAATTAATGAAATCTACATGTTGGCGTTGGGGGCAGCAGGGACTATGTCCAAGGTCCCTCCAAGATCCCTCCCCAGGCCATCTGCGGGTTGTGGGGCGCAGGATGTGGTGAGGTTTGACGTGGCCCTGTTAAACCTCTATAAAAGCTGCATGTATCCAAAGTAAGCCCACCAAAGCGACCGTGTGCCGCTCAAAGCGCACAAGCCAAGTCCTGGTGCTAGGTGGGACGTTAAACAGCCTGACACGACGGCCCTCCGACGAGACAGGAGGTTGCGCGCAATGCCAAGCCGCCTAGAAACCAATCATTACGAACAATATAAGAGAAATGCGACTCGATATAATCAGCAAAGACCTGGGCGACGAATACAGGAACAGATTGGAAGCTTGGAACATGGAATTGCAAGTCGCTAGGTTTCGCAGGTTGCGACAGGATGATCTGATGAATTACATCCCCGCAACTTGACGTCGTGGCGCTGCAGGAGATTTGCTGAGCGGACAGAAAGTGTGGAAAAGCGGGCCATCGAGCGGCTACCTTCACCAAAGCTGTGGCACCCAACGAGCTGGGAACCGGCTTCATAGTGCTGGAATGGATGCGCCAACGCGTGATTGGGTGGCAGCCAATCAACGCAAGGATGTACAAGCCTGAGGATTAAAGGCCGTTTCTTCAACTATAGCATCAACGTGCACTGCCCACGAAGGAGACCCGACGACGAAAGAAGCGTTCTACGCACAGCTGGACAGACATACGATGGATGCCCTGCGGGACGTCAAAATCGTCTTCGTGACGGAACGCGGTAGGAAGGAGGAAATGATGACCGGTCATCGGACCGGATAGTCTACACCCGTATCGAATGACAACGGCCAACGATGCAAACTTCGCCCGCGGAATGGTAGTCCGAAGCACCTTCTTTCCCCGCAAAAAGTCCACAAGCGCCGGAGATCACCTAACAGAAATGGAAAACCAAATCGACCACGTTCAATCGACGTAAATTCTTCTCCGACATCAACGACTCCGCACTTACCGCAGTGCACGAATATTGAATCCGACCACTACCTCTTGCAGTATGCCGCTCAAAACTCTCGACAGTGCAACACGCGTCGAAGTCGGAGCGCCCGCTAACTTGGCGCTACAAGATAGGACTAGCCCAAGAATACGCGCAACAGCTGGAGTAGCACTTCCAACGGAAGAGCAGCTACGCAGCGTCTCTTGAAGATGGCTGAGAGATATTCGATCCGCCATTGGTAGCACCACGCTACGCGGCACGGTGCCCCAGATCAGAAGAACGACTGGTATGACGGCGAATGTGAGCAGTTAAGAGGAAGAGATACAGCAATGGGCAGATTGCTGCAACACCGCACAGGGGCGGCAGGCACGATATAAACGGGCGAGAACAGACAAACTCATTTCCGGAGGAAAAGCGCCAGCAGGAAGATCGAGACCGTGAAGAAACGGGCGACTGTACCGCGCTAATAACACGAAGTTCTGAGAAGTTAAACCGTTCACGTAAGGCCACGTGCCACGCCTGATATGTGGAACTACAGGAACTACGAACAGGCGTGAGGTGATCAAAGGTGGCGCAGCACTAGCAATACGTAACCGCCCAGGGAGTCGAGAATATCTCCAACCCGAAAACACCTAGTTGGGCATTAACACTAATGCAGAGCTTCCCAAACTTTTGGGTATGCGACCCACCTAGCAAAATTCTATATGTCTCGCGACCCACCTATGAAAAAATGCATTTTACCAAGTAGTATTAAGCATTAATTGAATCTGAATGTCATCTGTTTCGGCTTCATCCACATAAAAAATATTCACGTTACCTTACATGTACAAATGCAAAAAATGACGAACATGATATTGTTTGTCAAAATGTAAGTGTTTTTATTTTACTTCATTAAGGGGACAGCTTTTAGGCATAAATGTTTTCTAAAATAGCGTGTGATGAATATTTAAAATAAAATACGGTTTGAATTTGAAATTATGTTCCTGAAAAAAATGATCAGAAGGTTCGGCATTCGAGCTGCAATTAATATTTGTTCTACGCGACCCACCAACAATCCGCTCGCGACCCCCCTGGGGGTCGGGACCCACAGTTTGGGAAACCATCTAATGTAATTCCGTAAAATGTATTACCTACTATTGAAATTCCTTGATGACTAAGAAAAAACGTCAGAATCGTTGTTCGTGTCTGTAATTCGATCTCATGCTTTGTAACAAAAAAAGAGCAAATAAAATAACTACGCATCTCTCTGTGTATTTCGCGTGTTTCAATCGTTTATCCGTGAGTTTGTCCTATTTTCCGGGTTTCTGGTGGTGCTCTGCCCCTTCAGGTTATGGGCCCAGGAGTGAAAGGTGGACATTATCGGTGAAAACGGGAGTACCGGAAGAATCGCATGTTTTGCGTTCCGAGCAGTTTGTGCACGCGGGATAGTAAAGATGGCGGAAAGTGTGAAGGTTTATATATTATATATAATATAAATAATATAAATAGGGCCGAGGCTTGGATTTTAGAATTTTGGTCATTTTCCAGAACGGCTTAGCATAATCTGGGAGAGTGCGGATCTTATTCGAGAAGTCGTTATTTTTGAGGTTTCCATTCTGGCCTTGATAATTTTTGTGATTCGATTGCAGCGTGCCTTAAGCTCAGGCAGTCCAGTACGCTGAAACTGCCTGCGAGTGACATTCCGCAATCGAATCAAATCTTTGGTGAGTGTATCGATGTTTAAGGAGTTGCTTACCTGCCGAGCCGTCGGGACATGCTGCTCTCTGGCCACCGAGATTGCCTCTTCGATGGCGCACAGCTGGCGGTCGATACTTTCCGGCGTCTCCGGACGCACCTCGTAATCGACGGTGCTGTCGACGCACTAAGGGGTAACTGGACCAAAATCCTGGCCAAAATTATATTTCGGCGTTTTCTGGTAGGTTTTGCTTTTATGATGCAAAAAGATAGTAACAATCGATTTTCGAACATTTTTACAGGTGCAAATTCACCTACCAGTGATAAATGACCTTTCTTGATATGTTCAAAAATGAAATTATAAACTGATACAGAAGCGACAGCTCCATGACAGTTCATTTTTCACTCACTTTTGTCCTTAATTAGCGTGGGAAACGTGAAAAATGAAAAATCACGCGTAGCATTTGATAAGGGCCTATTACAGAAAGGTAAATATTAATCGATTCAAAACAAAACATTAGATTTTCAGCTCTTATTTCACAAGTTTATTATATTTTTAGCAGCGAAAGCTACCCAGAACGTACAATCAACACTGATTACTCACGCATAACATCAGTTGCATAGGAAAATTTGAAATTGATTAAACAAAAGTCTGGCTATTGTTTTTGCACTCTTATGGGTCGTTCATAAACTTTTTGCTTAAATCATCTTCATCTTACAATAACATAGGATCGATTATTTTTGGAGAGGAAATGTTTCTTTCTATTTCCTGTTTTGGTCCTATGTACAAGGTTGCCTCAAGCGGTTACTTCACTTAAGACCAAGTAGACTGCTTATTCGAATTGTTTCTATTTAGCTTGAAGTGGCACTTGCCCGTTTTATCTCCTACCCCATATTATTTCTTTGGTTCAACTTGTCTACATAATATCAACTATGATGTATTTAAGTTATATCGAGATTTACATATCTGTTGTCAATGCAATCGCCAAATTCAATACAATTGATATTTAGATTTTTCGAAAGATTGGTTAGTGGGAAGTAGATGAAAAATAATGGAGCATGCGCTATGCTTTGTAGAGATTTAAATGAGCAGCAGAAAACAGATATTTTAGTTACTAGATAAAGATTGTCGCTGTCGTCGCTGTCCGGAACATCTTTTGCTGGCGAGGATAGGGGAGCTAAATGTCAAAGAAGGAAAATCCATACGATTTGACAGGTATGTACCACACATGTTTCGGACAGCAGAACAAAGGGAACCGAAGCGACAATCTTTATCTAGTAACTAAAATATCTTTTTCAGCAGATGCCTCAAACTAACATTATTATTTGAGGGTTAGGTTACAAAATTACATTAAAAAGTTTTTTCAATCGGCTCCGCCCGATAGCATTTGATCCTACCAAATGAACGAATAAATATTAAAAAACAGAGTATGCTACTACTGTATTCAATCCTGTCTATGTGTCAAATGCCTCGAAAAACTTGAAAAAGTTATCTGCTGTAATTTTTCAGCCTACAGTTAAAAACAATGGTGGAAAGTATAAAAACAACCTATTTTGAAGTTACTCGCAAATTCGTTTGCGGACGAGTGCGGATGATCTTTAACCCGCAATGGAAAGATGAAAGCCTATATTTTCATGTGTGTACAATCTCGTAGCGGAATACGAGGGAGTACTTCTACTTTTTTAATAATGAAGTTTGTTAAAAAATGTCAAAAACTCCATGTTATTTATGTTTATGAAATAATATCTTAATGTTAAATATAATTCATTTCAACTCATGGAGGTCCTAGGGCAGTCTATAAATGATGTTTTGTGTATTATAAACCTTACATTATATGTTTTGTTTAGATTAGTCAGCAGTGGTAACTGATCTTTGTCTTACGGCACGCAAAAAACCATCAAATTAACATGATTTTCGATAGGTTGTCATTAATACTAATAAGGAACAAACGTAAAATTTTCAATGGCACATAATGGAGATAGTATTGAAGAATATTCTAAAAATATAATACTATGCAAAAGTTTGAAAAACGAAAAAGGGTTTTTGGCCAGCCATTTGTTCTAGCTACTCCACCGTGCGACGCACTGCTGGAACCGCTGCCAGTTCACTCCGTGGTAGTTCCGCCGTAACTGCTGGTGCCGATTGACCGAGGAGCCCAGTTCCGCCACCACCGGATAGTGATCCGAACTGAGCTCCTGGTAGACAACCGGCTGCGAGACGTGGTCACTCAGGTTTGTTATGTAGAGGTCGAGGGTTGCGTGGACACCGGACCGACTCAGCCGAGTGGGGGAATCCGCGCTCAAGATCGTGTAGTGGCCTTCCTCTATGTCGTTGCTCCAGATGGTGCCGTTTCGATTGCCGCGACTGTTGCCCCAGGCTTGATGTTTGGCATTCAAGTCGCCGGCAATGATATACTGGCCTTGTCTCCGCGTCAGCTTGACGATGTCCCTCCGAAGGGCAGCCGATGATCCATCGCCGGCTTTAGCTTGCGTTGGACATTACGCCGCGATGAGCGCGATTGTGCCGACCGAAGTGGTGATTTCGACACCGATGGCCTCGATGACACTGAGCTGGAAGCTTGGAAGCAGACGACAGTTGATGTTGTAGCGAAGAGCGATGGCCACACCACCTCCCCTGGTCGGCCGGTCGAGTCGCACGATGCGGAAGTCCGGGATGTTGACATTCACCTCCGGTTTTAGATGCGTTTCGGTGATGAACGCCACATCTATTTCCTTCTCCTCAAGGAAATCCTTCAGCTCAATTATTTTGCTCTTGAGCGAGCAAGCGTTCCAGTTGACCAGGCCCACCCTAGCAACCATTTTCGATGATGAACATGCCAAGAGTGAAGACCTGGTCGAAGCGGGTTTTGCAGCCGCGCAGCCGAGTGGCGAGCTGCGCGAAGATCGGCATCAGTTGCTCCGGAGTGTACAGCGGGGCAGATTCTTCCGGTGGGACGGCTTCGTTCTCCGACTGCCGACGGAAACCAGGAGGAGGGAGCGGGGGCCATTCGCTGGTGGATGGTGCCGACGATGCTGGAGCTTGGACCGATGCAGCTGCCGCTGCCAGTCGGCTTGTGGGAGTATTGGAATCACACGACGGGGAGCCGGGATGGCTGGAAAGTTCACCTCGTTGATTACAGGAACACGGTTCTTCTTCGGAATGGTCCTGGTGGAAGCCTTCTTCCGGATTTCCAGGAACTCGGCTCGCTTTGGGCAGCCCTTTGTGGTGGCCCGATGTTTGTCGACACAGTTGACGCACTTGGGATCGGCCACCTCCATTTTGTCGCACTCGTCAGTCGGATGGGGTTCGCCACACTTGTTGCAGCGCGGCTTCATGCGGCAGTTCCTGGTGCCGTGCCCGAAATTGAAGCAGTTGGTGCATTGCGTGACATCGCGGTGCACTGGCCGATATCGCTCCCAGTCAACGACGGTGTAATTTATAACGCCAACCAGCTTCAGGTCCTTCCAGGTAGTGGAGCCGTGCTCCAGATGGATCAGGTAAAGCTGGTCGCGATATCTCCTCGCCTTGTCGTGACGAGCGATCTTGTGGACGGCTACTGGCTTCAGTCCGCCACTTTCAAGCTCTGCTTGGAGCTCTTCCTCCTTCATGTCGTGAAGTCCTCGCAGCAAAGCCTTGAGCGGCTTCGTGCCGGGGTGGTCATGAGTGTAGTACTCATACTTGTGGACCTCGAGGAACTCCACGACGGATTGATGATGGTCCCAGTTGGCCAGCATCACTTTCACGCTCTCGCTGCAGAGCCGAAAAATACATTTCAGCCCCTTAGCGATCAGCTGGCGAATTTTTGGGCGTAAATCCGGCGGATCGCCCTTCACAAACACGGGCGGGCACTTCTCCTTCCGCTCCGGTTGCACCTGCGGCAGCTGCGATTGCTGCTTCTTCCTCTTTTTCGGCGGATTGCCGGCGTCATCAAGCGGCAACGGCGAGAACACGTTGCTCTGCAAAAGCTGCTTGGAGGGCTTACCCGCGCCTCCAAGAGCAGTGCGCTTAGGCACTTTTCCAGCGACCGAATCGGCCACCGAGTCTCCCATGATGGGTCCGGGAGAAAATAACGCCAACGCGACGAAGCGAAAACGTAAACAGCGAACGAACGAGAAAAAACACTTCGTACGTGCTGCTTAGATGAGATCAGATTCGCAATGAGATGAGGAAGTCTGGTGTGAGAAAATAATGTGCGAATGTTGTCTAAAAGGAAAGCTGGTGCGGTATCCTTTCTCTCCAGTAACAGAACGGAAGTCGAAGCAGCCTTTGGAATTGATTCATACGGACCTTTGTGGTCCGAATCCAACGCCAATCGGTATTAGATACATGATGACCATCATCGATGACTTCAGTCGATTCTGTGTGGTCTTTCTCCTGAGGTCCAAGGATGAGGCGGCCGGTAAGATTAAAGACTTCGTTCGCTGGGTGGAGACTGGGTTCGGTCGGAAACCTCGCACCATTCGATCCGATGGAGTTCGCAGTCCCTTACTCCCCCAACAAAATGGGGTAGCGGAACGCAAGAACCGCTCTCTCCAGGAGATGGCTAACTGCGTGCTTCTGGATGCAGGTCTGCCGAAACGTTATTGGGGAGAGGCTGTGCTGACAGCGGCATACATCCAGAATCGCCTACCCTCTCGAACCGCCTTTTGAAATGTGGACTGGAACGAAGCCGGACCTGAAGCGCCTTCGAGTTTTTGGTTGTCCTGCTTATGTTTAGCGAAAGAAGTTTGACGCCAAATCAAAGAAACTTTTGTTCGTGGGTTATTCGGACCAGCATAAAGGTTGGAGGTTCCTGGATCGCAAAACAGACCGAGTCACTATAAGTCGTGACGCGCGGTTCCTTGAGCTGGATAACGGATCGGAGCGCGAGACCGCTAGCGCAGAGATCCAAAAAGTTCCGGAGAAGATTATTGAAGAAGACAATGGAGTGACCATTCTAATGAACAAAAATGAAGTTGCTGAACAGCTCGAAGAAGAATCAGTTTATGAGGATGCCACCGGTAATAATAATAACGAAAGTGATTTTCTAGGTTTTGATGAAAATAGTTACCATAGTGAATCTGAACAAGTGCCGAGAAGGGAAGTCCGCTTGACGCGACGCGAGGGGCTCTTCCAAGAAGATATGATGACTTCGTAGTGGGGTTGGCATCTCACAACGAAGAACCAGAAGACTATCACGAGGCAATGGCGTTGCCGAAGTGGAAAAGTGCGATGCAGGACGAAATTCGAGCCCATGAACTAAACTAAACGTGGGAGCTCGTGAGATTGCCACCCGGGAAGAAAGTGATAAGTGCTAAGTGGGTTTACAAACTCAAGCGTGATGAAACCGGACAGGTAGAGAAATATAAAGCGAGAATTGTAGCGCAAGGCTACTCGCAAATGTTCGGTGTGGACTATACAGACGTTTTTGCTCCGGTGACGCGCATGACAACATTGCGCGCATTACTGGCCATCGCCGGTAAAAATGGACTTGTGCTCAAACAATACGATGTGAAGACCGCATATTTAATTGGTACTGCCGAAGAAGAATTGTATATGCGGCAACCACCCGGTTTTGCCGTAGTCGGACAGGAAGAGATGGTGTGTAAGCTAAGAAAAAGCATTTACGGATTACGCCAATCCGCTAGATGCTGGAACAAGGCATTGCACGCTGTCTTGATGGATACGGGATATCAACAATGTGTATCAGATCCTTGCCTCTACGTGCGGCGAGACAAGGGCATCCCGGTATATCTACTCGTGTACGTAGACGATCTCTTGATTGGAAGTATTGACGAGCGCGTAATCAACCAAGTGTACTTGGACTTAAAAAAGAAGTTTGAGCTAACGAGTTTAGGCCCATTAAAACAAAAAAATCATCTAAATCAACTTGACTAAATTTGGATATTGAAACATGACGAGCTCGGTGGTCTAGTGGCTACCGCTTCTGCCTTATAAGCAGGAGGTCGTGGGTTCAATTCCAGGCTCGTCACTTTCCTACTTTGTATTTCTATCTTAGTTCTTTCTGTGTTTCACGTTCTACCAAAACGATTCCTACTGTTATAACCTCCTACACAATCCCAAAACCTCCCGTGGCACCTATGAGAGGTCGTAGAGTTCTCTGCATCTTTCCTAAGTAGGTGTCCAACTAACTATCCTTCCCCTTCCTCAGCATTCGCATGGACATGGCCAGGACAGATCTCGACTATTGGAGAGTGTATCGCTTCCATCTAAGAGTTAGTTATTAGTCCCAAATCAATATCTGTGGTAACGGATGAAAGTGATGCTACTCTCATACAATAGTCTTGGCTTGTACCACCTACGAATTTGTGCGAAATGCTCAATGCTACACAGATAGAAAAATCCACTGAAATTTACGCTAAAAATCATGCACATAAATGGAATTATTAGCGTAATTCCACCCGGGATATAGCCTAAATGTATACAATATTTGACGTAAATCGTCCATATTGCATATAAGTTGTAAGCAATCTTGTTAGGAAGAGGCCCATTTCAGCGTAGAATAGCGTAAATTCCCGCATGTCAAGTTTTACGCGCTGTTTATTTTTCATTATTTTTTTCAGTGTAATGCTAATGCTAAAAAAATAATCTAAAATCATGACTAAATTTGGATATTGAAAAAAATAAAAAATTTGGAGCCGTAGAAAAAGAAGAAGAATGCACAATTCCATATCTCTTATGGAACGTACACACGGTCAAGCATTTTGACCAACATTGACACCACCTCTCGTTTATTCAAACATCCATCAAGTTTTACCAACAGCGGCATGAACAATCAATTTATTCGACCAACAGTACCACACACGAACGACCGAAGCGCCAACGTGAGCACCAACCATCAAAAAATATATGGGGGTTTGAGCAACTTCACTACAAATGCTCAAACATGTTCGGCAAACCTTGACTCCACCCCCGACAACTCAAACCAAAATCAAACCGTTTTAATTTTTTCCAACCAAGCCGCCAACTGTCAAATGGTTGGTCGAACAACTTCACACACGTTCAAACAAAGCAGCAACCGAAGCGTTTTCTTGGGGGCGGAGTCAATGTTCGTCAAACTGCTTGACTGGTGTGTACGTTGCATTACAGCAAGTTAAAAACATCACTAATAGCTTTTCTGCACAGCTGGTACCGAAATGGACTTCCTGGTTACAATGCCTACACGTTTGAATTTGATTAGTGTAACTGCAGTGGCTACTGTATCCCTTGATGCTGACGAACGATGGAATCGGTGTTGTCATACGGATGCGTAGGATACGCACCCCGCTAGGTGTTTGGGAGAAGAATTGCGAACGACACATTTCGTACTTGATGCTGATGATCTCTCCGTAGTGTGAGAGATATTCTACAATCGATCGAAACTATCCAAGCAAAACAAAAGCTCATCACTCTATTCCAGAGTACTTGCTGGTTCATCGCCAGATATAAGCGAAACCGGAGTTGACAAAAACGCGCCACTAGAACAACACTCACTGACACAACAAAAAGAACAAAATCACTTCAAACGTCCAGCTTCACCACTCGATACAGAAACCCGGGAGAAAGCAGTGAAAACCACAACCACGGAGACCGAATGTACAACTGAAGAACTTGCAAAGCAAATCGCCAAGTCGACTAGGAGCAGCGTAGTGAGTGACCGAACGCTTATCACACCAACGAACAGCAGATCCAGTTCTCTTACCAGAGGATCGGAGAAGCCTTCGATGGAGATCTCGGACGACGAGTTACTGGACAACATGAGAGCACGACGATCACCGAGGACCAGACACGACGGCATGTAACTCAACGGACTATGGGTGACTTAAATACTATGCCTAATTATACTTATACATTTGCAACAATCAATCTTAACGGCATAAGTAACACAAACAAAATAAACGCGCTGAGGGCTTTCGTCTACACACTAGATTTAGATATTATAGCGTTCCAAGAGGTAGTCGGAGAATGTATAAATATTCCTGGATATCAAATGATAATGAATATCAATGAAACACAGCGTGGCACAGCGATAGGAGTGCGTAGTAGTATTGATGTTAGACGAGTAGATCGTAGCTTGGATTCAAGGGTCATATGCATAGAATTGGGAAATGACGAACATTTGGTGAAGGTGGTAAACATTTACGCACCGTCGGGTTCAAACAACAGAGCCGCGCGGGAGATGTTTTTTAATCAAACTGTACCACAGTATTTGCAAAGCTACGCTACGCATACCATATTGTTGGGTGACTTCAACTCAGTAATTGATCCCATCGACGCAACAGGTGTTTCCAACATAAGTCCAATGTTGAAGCGTTTGTGCGATAGTCTGAATTTGAAAGATGTTTGGAAGCGATTCAACCAACATATCGACTACTCATTCGTCCGTGGTAGATCGATGTCGAGAATAGACAGAATATACGTCACATCAACGTGTCTGTCGAATGCACACTACTGTAGGCATGAAGTTAACTGCTTCAGTGACCACAAAGCTGTTGTATCGCGTATAGTTCTCCCATTGCGAATAACTACCTTTCAGCGACCGTACTGGAAACTGAATAATCATCTGCTCACTGACGAGAATGTGAATGAATTGAGGAGTAAATGGAACTACTGGGTGCGGCAAAAAAGAAATTACGGCTCTTGGGCTGACTGGTGGGCTTCATATGCAAAAAAGAAAATAGCATCTTTTTATCGCTGGAAAAACTCTAACGCATTGCAAACATTCAACAACACCATGGCCTTCTACTATACGTGTTTGCATCGCGCTTTTGAGCAGCATAGGGAACAAGATTGCACTACCGAAATAAACAGGATCAAAGCTATTATGCTGCAGCAACAAAAACGTTTTACTGATTCGAGGAGAAAACCAAGTGTTGCGTTCCTGGGAGGCGAAGATGTAAGAATCTATTTTTCAAATTGCGGAGCAAGAAAACAGGAGACGGGGCACGAGTATCACAACATTGGAGGTGAATCAACAGCGAGTTACGGAGCCGGCAGTAATACGTCAACGGATTCTAGAGCATTACCGAAACCTTTTCGACGAAGAAGAGGTTGTAGAAGCCGAACTTTTTCACCCTAGGAGAGTACTTGCTGAAAGTCATGATGGGAATAGTCGGATCATGGATGACATAGATGAGAATGAAGTTTTTCGCGCTATGAAGGATTCTGCACCAAATAAATCGCTGGGCAAGGTTGGCCTCACAAGAGAATTCTATGTCAAATCATGGGATGTAATAAAACGAGAGCCGGTGATGGTGATGAACGATATCAAAAGTGGAGTGGTTCGACAGGATCTGCAGGATGGAGTTATTGTCTTGGTACGCAAATGTGGAGGAGACAACAGTCTGAGCTCGCTTAGACCAATAACACTTTTGAATGTTGACTACAAAATATTCAGTAGAGTTATGAAACATCGCCTCGAACAGTTTACACCAGCTGTGCTTTCCCCTCACCAAAAATGCAGTAACGGGAATCGTAACATCTTTGAAGCAACATGTACTATTCGGGACCAAATAGCAATTTCCAAACAAGAAGGTACAGGAAAAATTATCATAGCATGTGATCTTAGCCATGCTTTCGATAGGGTGAGCCGGTCATACCTTATGTCAACTATCCGTAGGATGGGTTTTAACAATCGTTTCGCGGACCTTTTGACTGCTCTAACAGCTCATTCCAAATCTCAACTACTTATCAATGGCCGAACAAGTGAAAGTTTTGCCCGAGGTTTTGCCATTAGAAGATCTGTTCGGCAAGGAGATCCACTTAGTATGCTACTATTCGTGTTATATCTGCAACCACTTCTAGATACCTTGGCGGAAATATGCAATGAACCAGGAGAATGTGTAATTGCATATGCAGATGACGTTACGATCATTGTGCGCTGTTCATCAAAAATTCAACGGATTTTGGACTGCTTCGAACGTTTTGGTGCAGCAGCACCAAACGGAGCACGGGCGGAGTCAATGAAGATCGGGGCACCACTTCCAAACTGGGATGGTATAATCAAGAAAGAAGCAATCCAAGTTCTAGGCGTGATTTTCAAAAACAATTTGAAGGATACTGTAGCCTTGAACGGGAAAAGGTGTATCGACACGGATTGTACGACAATTCCCCGAAAACCAATTCCCCGAATGCAATTTCCCCGAATGTAATTTCCCCGAATGTAACAATTCCCCGAATGCAATTTCCCCGAATGTAACATTTCCCCGAATGGAACAATTCCCCGAAAACATAGTACCCCTTACAAACACATCTTCGCAATCGACTGTATGCGTTCGAAAAAAATCAGCGTTTAAAGATACATTCAAGTGTGTCTTATTGGACATTACCAGCGCAATATCCTTTGGTGAAGATGGGCATGGCCAGGAGTAGTAACCCTCGCTTTCGTGATTTTTAACCTAGATTGAACCCACACCTTCCTTGATTTCTGATAGCAATTTGAATAAGGATTTCAAAAGAAAAACATGAGTATCACTAGTGTCCAATCTACAAAGTACACCGTAACTATGCTACACTTATCAGCTCAATATCCTTTGGTAGTATAAGATATTTTTGATCCTCCAAGATCTGTTTTAAAATTATAAAAATATCAGGGTAGTATGATTTCCAAGGTGCTTTTTGATCTATAATAGTCGAACAACGTGTTTTTTCAAAAACAGAATCGCAAACGGCAATTCCGATTGAAAGCGTTTTTGGTAAATATTTTTTTATCTTCGAAATTAAACTCCTGTCCTGTAAATACCTTCTCAAGAAGTTTGAGGCAATGTTGGCTGTGAATCCTTTTAAACAAAAATGTTGCGTTTGCCCGGACTAAGACAATGGTGAATGCGTCGCTCCTTTAGGGAGTGTTTCCCCAGATTATTATTGCTATTATTCTATCTTTAATAACACGTATCTGCCCGGAATAAGATAATATGGATGTAATCCATTCTTTAAAAGAAATCATTTACATGAAAGTAAGGCAATGGTAGATGTGGTCCCTTCTTCAGAAATAGGCGTTAGCTTGAAATAATGCAAATATAAATGAATTAAGAATGATAATAAATATTAAAGTGCTCTCTTATTTTGATACCAATTTGGCCAGAATAAGGTAAAAATATATAAGCAATATGTATTGAATGTATAATTTTTATCGAAAAACATTTTGCCGAATTCATTTTCTCAGAATAGCAATAGGCATTTTTTGTTTCAGATTGTTCTTAAAATTGGCTTTTTCTTGGATAAGTGTAGCATAGCAGCAGTTTTAAACATATAATTGCTCCATATCAATCCTTTATTATATCTGGCAGGCGCGCCCCTATAGTGAACGAATTATCTCTTCTTCTTGCCTTATTATGGACAGACGTTCTCTCTCGAGACGCTTTATACTGGATAGACGAGCTTATATAAAGAAGGCATTATCTCCTCCATTACCATTACATCGGGTACACGGGATCATTTAAAGAAGGCACTGTTTCATTGATTCACTTTATTTCAGACAAACGAGTTCATTTAAAGAAGGGACTATCTATCCTCTTTGCCTTATACCAGGCAAATGTGTTCATTTCAGGAGACATTGACACTTCCTTTTTTTCCTTTTTTTTTAAACTGGGCAGATGAATTCATCATACCAAGGATACTAATACATTTAAAGAAAGCAATATCTCTTGACTTCGCCTTGGGTTGTTTTTCAACTTAGTGTTCTGCTAGCATTTCCACAGTTATTGAAAGCTTTCCCGTGCCTGCCAGTTACATGAATGTCTTGTGTGGCAAGTGCAATGGACACACTATGCTCAAAGAGCCGAAAATGCTTCTCACCCAGAAGCATCCTAAGCCGAACCGAGAAACGAACTCTCAACCTCTGGATCAGAAATCCTCCAATCTCTTTGTGCCGCACTCAAAAAGAAGAGAGAAGCATTCGGGGAAATGTTACATTCGGGGAATTGTTTCATTCGGGGAATTGTTACGTTCGGGGAATTGTTATTCGGGGAAATTGCATTCGGGGAATTGGTTTTCGGGGAATTGTCGTACAATCATCGACACGTGAACGGTCTGCTATGGCTATGGATGCATCATCCGCGTTTTGTAAACATCAAGCAAAAAGTTATACTTTTAAATACTTATATTTGCTCAAAATTATGATACATGTCGTCAATTTTACCAATGCCAAACAAATATGTTGCACAGTTCACCAAGCAATTCGGATACTTTTTATGGAGTGGGGTTCCAGCACAAAGAGTCAAGATGAGACGTTTTCAGGTTGAAATTAAAAGGAGGCTTGGGACTACATTCTCCGGATCTAAAAACAAAAGCGCTTTTGGTCAACCGATATCTGAAGACACTTGACGTGACACCGGCATTAGCACAATATATGCAAATGCCCCAGATCCCCGCGGATCTTCTGCATCTTAAAATAATTAAACCGATTTTGGACGATCTACCGGGACATCTTGTTTCAAATCCAGTATCCAACGCCATCTATAACCATCTCCTAAACCAACTGCCTCCCATTGCAGTTACATCGCGATACACGCGAAACTGGAAAGCTGTGTGGAAAAACATAAACAACCGAAGTTTGTCATCTGATGAAAAGTTGTAACTAAAGGGGCGTTCCCTGCCCAGCACTAATGAGACCCCCCTTATTCAATAGCCTCAGGGTCGGCGTACGCGCTTGATTATCGCGGCCAAGAAAATACAGGAAACTTCCACTTGAACACCAAAACCGGATTCTTCAAATTACACACAGGTACCTTTATTACTCCTTCGTATTCCCACTTCCTTAATCTACCTCCTACCTCACTTCTCTTCGGTGGGGGCCCCCTTCACGTTCCGCTACTCCAACCGCTTCCTCTAACGTCGCTACCGGGTAGCTCCAATTATAGCCCGTATTGGACTGTCTCGGGGGGGACACTACCTCGAGGTTTCGATGCTGGCTTGTCTCCTCGAACCCAGTCACGGAGTGCCTGCAGCGTTGGTGATATCCACAAAATGGCGGTGTCTGGACAGTTGTGCCACGGACGTGCTAGAATGGCAAATCTGGCCCAGAGCGTGTAGGGTCGAGCTTCGGACGCAAGCGGTCCACCGCTGCTTGGTTAATGGCTCCAAGAACACTCCACGGCCGAGTTCACGTAGACTGATGTGGGTGCACTAAGGTCTAGCCAAAAAAGGGGTCCTGGATATTTCCTCCTATGTCGCGCAATTCACTTTTTCACAGATCTTCGACTTTAACTTCTTGGTTTTAATTTTCCGGATAGCTAATCGACTCACGTCTTTTTCTAGCAAAAGTTGCAAGCTAATTGCCATTTAGCGATGGTGGTCGTTCACGCGAAAAGGCTTGGCATTGGGCTTGACCGTTACCTTTTTCCCTCATCACATTTTCGCCCTATCGCTGTCCCCATTACACCACCCACCATGGCCTCCCATGTCCTTGCGTACACCTGGTGTTGAGTAGTGGAACTATCCTATGCTGCTGATGTCGGCACAGTGGGTGTTGATTGGGTCAAGTTTCAATGGATCAATAACTTTCAAGGCATATACAACAAAAACCGAATACAAAAACCACGAAAATCTCAACAATCTTGGACAGATCAACACACCACTGGTTACAAAGTCTATATATTTTCTTCTGGTCCATGGCAAAATAAACCATAATGAGCTGTTCTTTAAGCAGGAGAGAAGGGACAATCCAAATTGTCAGCTTTGTGGGCAAGTAGAAACACTGAAGCATAAGTTTGCCGAATGTCCGTTAATGACCAACTTATGGCAGACAACAATAATGAACATCAGTATGATTATCCAGCATAATCATATTAGTTTCGAGGATCTCCACTATACTACAATAAATTGTAATAGAACAGTAAAAGGTAGAAGTTACACATAATAATAAAAGCAATGAATCTCTGAGAAGTTACTTGACCATGTACACCTGAATCTGTAAATAAAGCATTTTAAGAACAAAAAAAATACTGACTCACGGCTACCGATGGAGCGTCGTGTCCGCTCTCCGGGAATGCTCGAACGCAAATGACGCGCGGCGCGAGCCCGAAACACGGGTCTTTTTATGCATAGAGGAATGGAGCGATGAGCCAATGTCAAATTGATGTCCGTGTTGTGAATGGCATTAGTTGGTTCTGATTTTTTCACTGGCTTTGGCCGTTGCCGTTTTTAACTGGCATTGGAAAGAATTTTTGGAATTAAAATTTTTCAATAGTTTGAAGTTGACAATCAAAGTTTTCAATAAAATTTGCAAATTGACGGAGAGTTTCGTTTAATATATAGGGCTACGATGGTATTTTGGACATCTGAACATATTTTGGAATTTTGGCTAAATTTTGTTTATTTTGTTACATAGATATAGCTCGATATGTGATTATGAATAGGGCAAAACAGACACATGATTCCATTTTGTTTAAGAAAGGTAAATAGGAAAACACGCTGCATATATGTAGCTAAAAATATTCAAATGTCCATGTAAATGATATGCTGACGCTGCCACGACCGCTACCACCACCGAGCGAAAAAAATTCTGCTGCACCACCACCCCTGCGACAGCCGTTGTCGCTGGGGCCGCTTCTGGACGCCCTGGTCTGCTTTCCGTGAAATCCAGCATGAAAATGACGCGCGCACGCGAAACACGTGTATACACAGGAAAAAGGAAGTATTGAACCAAAGGTCCCCAGTCCACACAAAATTGTATATCATGCAACTTAAAATGCTAAAGTGGAGGCGATATACGTACATATTGTATGGGGAAGTACCTATATGGCCTTCACTTTAGCATCTTATGTGACATCCTATACGATCTTGTGTTGACTGGGTCCGTATCATATATCAATCTGATGTCCTTATTGGGGATGCATGAACGGGATTTATTCTGAATTATTTACCAGGTTTGGAAAGAAATAACATTTTCAATAGTTTAACGTTGATAATCAATAGTATCTATGGAATTGGCAAATTGCTGTAGAGTTTCCGAATCAATTGATAAAAAAAACCTCGAAAATCCTTCGAAAGATAAAGACCATTTTTTACACGGTTGGTATTCTTTAATTTCGTGGTCAACCTGATTTTTCACAGCGTTTTAAATACCACCTGAATTTTCTTTGATTTTCTGTGAATTTTTTCATGGGATTAACTCATAGTTTCATTAACGCTAAAGGTCGTAATCAACTAAAACCCACCCGTGTAAAAAAAAGAACTGGGTGTATAGCATTTGAAATCTCTTCTAATTTCGCGACGGTCTTAAATGTGGAAATTTCCGAGTCTTCCCCTAGACGTAGTTTACGTCTAAAACATCCAATGCATTCAAATCAACGCAAATAGATGTGAATCGATTAAAATGGAATCTATCTCCGTAAAGTGCAATTTTGACCTCACTTCTGTTTTTTCTCATAACATATGCAAGAGAAAGGCACAATCACGCTCTATACTGCCGTCATATGCATATTTGTCCCATGTTTGCCCTATATATAACTTATTAAACCTTATTAACTTATTCCCTATATATGTTTATAACGGCAGTATGGGGGTGATTTTGTTTTCTTTTAATTGGACCAACTGAAGATAATCCAACAAGTGAACTTGGAATGCACATACCTAGTGGTGAGTTGGGCTACGATTTGATAAAATACTCAAACAGCGAAAGTTGTCTGTATTAGAAAAAATTATATTATCAATTATAAAATTATCAATTATTACAATAAACATTTCACTCCGGTTCAATTTTGAACTCTTCAGGTTCAAACAAGATAACAGAGCCATCTGGTAAGCTGGCACGATTTACGTCTTTTTCTCGTGGCGCATTCGATTCCGGTTGTTGTTCAGCCTGTTTTCTATTGCTTTGATGTTTCTCCTCGTTGTGCGCATCTAATTTGACCTTTGAGCGAAACTTTTTAACACATATTGTGCAGGAATATGTCTTACGTTTGACGCTCTTACGCTTTTTCTTCTGAGAATTTTCGTCTTCATTGGACTGGTCAACTGGTTTTTCTTCACTGAGTTTTTTCGAATTGTGACTCTTCATATGAACTAATAACTGTCCACTGAAAAGACAAAATATCCTAGTTATGTTGTTGTCATTAAAGAACTTGATCTTCATACTTTGTAGTATAAGCTTTAGTGCAATCATCAACATTACATTTATGTATTCTTGGAGCATGGAGTCGCATATGCATATATGTTTTTCTCCACGATGGAAATGTTTTGTTGCATTTTGTACAACTGAGTGGCTGATGGTCATTTTTATGAGTTGACTGATGCCTTATCAGGTATTGCCTAAAATATAATAAAATAGTAATGAAATTGAATAAATGAATTTGAGAAAAAAAGTTATGATATTACCGTGATAAAAATGCTTTTCCACATGACGAGCATAAATGCTGCTTCGGTTCATGCACATTTCTTATGTGATTGTACAAATATTTAGTATTTTTGAACTCTTTGTGACATTCACCACACTCAAACTCTCCAATCTGCTCTGAAGCCTGGTCTTGACGCTCTTTGCTACAATAAAGTAAAACAGTGAAAAATATTATTTTAATTGGGGGTGGGAATGGTGTCTTGCTCGTGTAAACTTTCGGGGAAACTAGAGGAACATCGCCGAAGACCGACGATTATGGAGCTCTACAATACGCCAGGCATAGGTGTACTGACGATGTAGCCAACTTTGTACCCAGGTATGTAATGGGAAAAACACATGAAAGAGATCAACCTAGCCCTTTAGGGGGATAGATTTCATTCCACGATTCACATCTATTTGCGTTAATTTGAATGAATTTTTTTTTCCGACGGATGAATGGTTTCTCAATAATTCCGGAACGCAATGACAATGACCGATCGAGCCAATTTAAAAATTTCTCGGTAGGACCAGGAATGTTACTCAAGTGATAACAAATTGACACTCTTTCAAAGAAAAATCACTTACCTTTTGCTCGTTGCAGTTTCTGAATTAGCCTCGCTGGTATTCACAGATTGGTTATCTGTCTTTTCAACCTGATTCAACGAGTCAACATTTCCTTTGGAACTTTCTGACAGCTTCCCATCTTCTTGGTGTGGCGCATTATGCGTTTCCATGTGAATTTCTAGCTCTTGACTGAAATTTGATAAAAACAGCTTTGCCAATTACTGTTAATTATCGTTAGGGCCAATAATATCTTACCGTTCCTTGAATAGTCTTTTACAAGTCGTACACTCATGGAGTATCGATCCGTGCACTTTACGGATGTGACCTTGCATATGTTTCCTGAGTTGGATTACCTTGTGGCATATTTCGCATTCATAACCTTTTCTCACACGAGCAGGTTTCATGAAATCATCTCCCACGTCCACATGGAAATTCAAGTGTGATTTTAAATGCTGCCTGGAAGAGAAACACTTGGTAATAAAGCGAACCTCATAATCGTTTTTGAATGGCCTTACGATTTTGTGAAAGTTTTGGGGCAAAGCTTGCAGGAATATCTCCTCGGTCCATGAATGATCTTGTGTTCTGTCCATTGACTCGTGGTTGGAAAAACCTTGTTGCATATCTCGCATTTCATGGGTTGATAGCTACCATCTTCTTTTTTGTGCCTCTTGATCATATGGATTACCATCCGCTTGCTGAAATTTAACGAGACCACATTGGTTGAAAACTTGCTTTCATCACATAAGTACCAACATCATACTGTGAAGAGAACATGACGTTGCATACGGAGCACTTTAGCTTCTTTTTATGTGCATATTTGTAGTGAAGCAGCCGGGATCTCTGGTCCTGGAAAACTCTATCACATTGACCACATTCGATGGTTGAACTATTGGGTTCACTTTCTGTGCCTAAAAGCTTTATGGAGCTCTCGGTGGATTCTTTCAATTCGCTTTTTGAGTCGTCATCGTCAACAGTTATGGATTCTGTTTTTTGTTGTTTCTGTAGAAATGGTAGATAGTCCTCTCTACTGTCACGGTAACGTATGTGTCTCTGTACATGCATATCCAATGCAAAACTGAGTTTAGAGGAAAATAAGAATTAAACTTAGCTGTCAAACAGTTTCCGAAGTTTCTTACCGCATTGAAAAGCGAAAACCGCAAATGTGGCACTCGAGGTTTTTCGGACCATGGATATATTTTTTATGATATATCAGATTTCTCCTGATCTTGAAAGCTTTTTCACATACGTCGCACTTAAA
Organism: Armigeres subalbatus; assembly: GCF_024139115.2. Taxonomy (NCBI): domain Eukaryota; kingdom Metazoa; phylum Arthropoda; class Insecta; order Diptera; family Culicidae; genus Armigeres; species Armigeres subalbatus. The sequence continues at coordinate 425,886,561 of NC_085140.1, read as the reverse complement.
CGGTCTATGTTCTTCATCTGATGGCTTCGTACGCTTACGTTTGACTTTGGGTCGATGAATTCGCATATGATGTTCCATAGAACTCCTGGAATGGATGACAAAAATTACCTACATTTACCCAACGAAATATCCTCATCTTACTTCATTATAAAAGGCTTGCCACATATGAGACAAGGATTGTTTTTAGGTCTATGCTTGTTACGCTTGTGGTCCTGCAGCCTCTTCTTACTTTCCAACACTTTATCGCACAGATCACATTGCAATTGTTCTTCATCGTCACTACCTTCTTTCCCTTGCTCAGAATGGTTCACACCGGAAGCACTTTCGCTATAGTCTGTATCGTCATCATCGCTCAAGCTCGACTCCCCGTCATTCCTAGCTTTTTCGTCATGATTTCTCAAATGGTTTTTCAGCTGACATTGTCTGGTAAAAGAGCGATTACATTTTGTGCAAGGATATCTATCGACACTCTTTGTGGTTTCAGTCTTCTGTTCGACACTAGTATCAGCCTCAGCAATAATGCTATCCTGTGTGTCATTAAGCTTAGATGGATCGGATGCACCTAGAGCTTTATTAGACGATTGAACAGTATCATCAACTGTTTCATTGATACCTTCATCTGGTTTCTTGTTTGATTTGTCTTCTTCAGTGCCTTTTTTAGTGATCTCCACTACGTTAACTCCATTTTCGCGTGCTTCTTTCTTCTTTCTCAAATGTTGTTTGCACTGAAAATGAGCATGCAAATCGCTTCTGCAATATGAAAAAAAGATGTTTTTAGTGCATTAAATCAGTAATCGGATATCTTACGGTGAAGCAAATTTGAATCCACATAGTACGCAACCATGATTCTTCGGTCCATGAACAGATTTGTTGTGGCACCATAGCGCCTGTTTGGACCGGCATTGCTTGAAGCATATCTTGCACTGTAAAGGGTCGCCGGTATAAACTCTCTCTTTTTTAGCAGCCTTTGCCAATTTCTGCAGCTCTTTCTCATTGGCATCAACATCCCCCACTGTCATATACGTTGTTAGAGCAACTTGAGATGTGGATTCGTCTTCCTCCTGAGTAGTTTCTATTTTCACTTCCTCGACGACAATTATATCCTCTATAACATTTGTCTGATATTCTTCTTCGTCTGAATGTCCCAAACTAGACTCATCATCTTGAAATTCAATTGCATTTGATTTCAGTTCTGCATCTTCTTGTACAGTAGATTCATCCACCTTTGAATATTGTGATTGATTCATAGGTTCCAGCTCATCAATTTGTTCACGTGCTCCTACTACAGAGGACTGTTCTTCAGGAGGTTCAGTTTTTATTTCGCGTTGTTCGCCTTCCGTTTGCCCCTTATCGTCTGTCTTAGCTTCATTTTGATCTTGCAAAACTTCGTTTGCGTGGGTTTTTTCTAAGTGTCTTTCATACTGATCACTTGAAAACATGATGTTAGTATTATTTAAATGCATGGGATCACATATTGTTTCAATTACTTACCGTCGTACATACGAGGCTCCACAAAATTTGCACACATGCTTTGGTCTATGTGTCCTTCTGTGATCCGTCAGTTGCCTCCCGACAAGAAACACCTTATGGCAAACGTCACACTGGAACGGCGGTACACCTTTCTGCCCTTTTCTTACCCGTGATGCTTGTGATGCAGTTCCCGTATCCGTCTTTGAATGATCCGCTTTGCTGGTGGCAGCTTTTTCATCTTCATCTTTGAGTTTAGAGAGCAGCTTGTTTTGCACTTCGTGACATTGTATCCGATATTGGTGAAAGACAGTTAATCGCAATCGGCAGACAGAACATATGGTTTGACTCAGGCGGTCATCAATTGAGACCTATGAAAATGTACTTGAAAATAAGTCATAGCTGAAAATGTTTAGATATCGATTCGTACCGCTATCGATAGATAATCCGATATCCATTGATGGAGATCGTTTTCCTTGAATATACTTTCAAGTGAATCTTCGCTCAAACATAGCCGACAGATCTGTCTGTCGAAACTATCAAGTTCTTTTTTGATTTCCAAAGAAGTCATAATAAAATCACTATTTAGTCAGCCGGTGGCCGAAATAAATAACATAAGTTTTGAAATCTGTTCAGAAGTTAATGCACCTGATGTTTGTTTTTAACTCAAGATCAAATATTTTACTTCCAAAGGCCAACGCAAAATGAACTCCTCGGGTCAAGTGAATGAACCCGACGTTTGAGCGCGCTCACTGTTCAAGCGGTGCCGAGTTTACTTTTTCATACATCGAGTTCATTTTAAATGTGCAGGGGTTCATCAAATTCACTAAATTCAGCTCAAGTGTCAAAATCCTTTAGGTGTGTGAATTTGATTAACCCCTACACAGGAGACAGGACTCTGTAGTCAAGTAACAGCATCTGTGGGAAGAATGGAAGGTGGACCAAGCGGCTCATCCTTAATTTGTAGACGTATAGGTGAACAGACGGGGCCCTCCTTAGCCGTGCGGTAAGATGCGCGGCTACAAAGCAAGACCATGCTGAGGGTGGCTGGGTTCGATTCCCGATGCCGGTCTAGAAAATTTTCGGATTGGAAATTGTCTCGACTTCCCTGGGCATAAAAGTATCATCGTGTTAGCCTCATGATATACGAATGCAGAAATGGTAACTTGGTTTAGAAACCTCGCAGTTAATAACTGTGGAAGTGCTTAATGAACACTAAGCTGCGAGGCGGCAATGTCCCAGTGGGGGATGTAATGCCAACGAAGAGAGAGAGATAGGTGAACAGGCAACATGGAGAGCTGAATTTTTACCTCACACAGATCCTATCCGGACACGTCTGTTTCCGCCAATATCTGCATCGGTGAGGCCACGCGTCGCCACCCTTGTGATCGGCGTGTTTCAAAGTTGAGGAGGCTCCTGAGGACGTGGTTTTTGGAAGTATGTACGTAGAGGATTGCCAGCCCTAAGGACGGATAACACCACAGAGCGAATGTGTCACTAGGAAAACATGTAGAATGAGTAAAGCAGAGTCGTCACGCATATACTGTCGGAGCTGCAGCGTGGATGGAGAGGGGGAGTGATCAGGGTTGGGCTTCAGGTCGTCAGGCACCGGACGTTTTCCGCTAACCGGAATCGTCGAACCGATCTCGATACGCGAACAGTCAACCTCCTGAAGTTACGTAGGGCACCGCCAGTGCGGACGACCGTAGACATTTGTCACACCCCCCTCCCCCCTAAACTGTCCACGTGGTATATGGACGGACAGCCCCTTAGTGGATAAGAACGCAACATGAGCGATATTGCTGCGGCACCACTCGAGGACGAACGAAGCACGATATGAACAGACAAAACACGATTTTTCGGATTAAAAAGCACCAATAGGAAGATCGATATAATGAAATAACACGAACATTGTTTGAGAAGATAAACCGCGCACGAACGGGTTACGTGCCACAGTTTGACATGTGTAGGGAGGCGAACGGAAACCTTTTTACGAAGGTGACAATGTGGCAAACAACGAGGGCGGTGTGATGTTGAACCGGGGAGCACGTGCACAGTACACAGGATTTTGTTTTTACACGATTTTTTTTCGCTCGTATTTTTGATCGTGTTACTTCAATTTGCCACCAAACTATTCGCAACATGTTTCAAAAAATCCAAAATAAATCAAAGAAAAATCACATGATAATTAATATACGTTAAACATTTAGGATGAGTGGAAAATTGAGAAAATGTAAATCGTGTAAAAACAAAATCCAGTGTACATAGATGCAGTATCGAATATGTTATCTGGTTTGTGATTAAATTTAGGTAAACATTACAAAGATGCTGAAAACATTTATTTCATTTGTAGACTTTGTTTGAAGCCGTAAGTCTTGTTTGTGTCGCAATTTAATGCAATTTAATTTCAAGTTAGATGCTTAGAAATTCCCCGGTGGTTCTGCCTTTGATGTCTTAACATGTCATTTCTGAAAAGTAAAATAAATGTGAAATAGCATAGTACTTTTTTAATATCATTGAAAGTGCTGCTATTATATTATTGAGAAGAATTGCCTGATTTACTAATAAAAAAAACTTTATTAATCCACCTAGCGGTGTTGGTGCCTTCCTCGTGCACAAAAAAAGAGTTAGTTTTTTTAGCGTGTTTTGCGCATAGAAAATAGTATTTTGGTCATAACTTCTGATCCCATAGTCCGATCCAATTTTCAACAGCAAACAATGGGACAAGATTTCCAGTCGAATGGAATTTGTTGCGAGTAATTCGATCAATGCTAAGTTTCAAAAAGTGTGTACATATACAAAATTTTGTACACATACACACATACACACACATACATACATACACACAAACAGACATCACCTCAATTCGTCGAGCTGAGTCGATTGGTATATAACACTATGGTTCTCCGAGCCTTCTATCAAAACTCAAAACGAACCTTCTATTTGTTTTTGGAGTGATCCTATAGCCTTCATGTATACTTAAATAGTATATACGATAAAGGCAAAAAACCATGAATAATCCAACTATCGATGTTCGTTTCGTCCAAAATAGCCTTCATTCAAAAGTTTGGTTTTACGAGAAAGGGAAAAAAAGAAACAAAAAAGCATTCGAATCTCTTACCGCCTCGAGAATGCAAAACTGCACAATCCACAAATATGCTTCTTCGGTCCGTGTACAGTACGCATGTGGTCATATAGATGTTTTTTGGATCTCATAACTTTTAGGCATGTGCTGCATTGTGCTTGCTTTTCCTCTCCTTTGCGTAAATCCGTCGGGCGGTTATTTGTCTTGACACTTAAATCAAATAAACTTTTCATGAGCAATGTTTCCAGATCTGGGTGGATTCGACTATTATATAATTCTACATCGTCGGGTATTTTGTCCGGAAGGTGTTTATCTGTTAAAGCTGTTTCATTAATACATTTCTTAGGTCGCATGGAATTATCAGATTTCGACCCACCAGCATTCTTTTTGCGTTTGACATTTTGCGTGAAGTTGGTGTTTTGCCCAAGATGTTCGCTCTTTTTGCAACGGAGTTGAATTCCTGATAAGGCTGTCGGAATAAAATCATCGTTCGATTCGGAATGATTTGTGCTCAAATCCCTCCCTTTTGCATCACTTCTCGGTTTGTCAGAACTTTCTCTAAAATTATAAAAAGAATTTAAATTAGATAACTGCCCATCTCCACAAATTGCATATACCTTGTGTAAGCTATTTCGGCTTCGATTGTTGTATGCACAGCTCTTTCAATATTTTCTATATGATGTATTCTTTCTAGCGAGTCTGCCTCTAATTTAACTGGAATGTTCCACACTAAATCGCTATGGGCAAGGTTTACGACATACTCACTTTGAATAGATTCAATTACTGAACCTTGTCCTGGATCAGGTTTGAATGGCATCGAATCGTCATCGTTATGTGTTTCAGTTTTAACTTTCTGGAGATCAACTAATGTTGGCTGGACATTTAACTCCTCTACATGATCCCTCAAATGCCGTTCGAGATTTTTACTATAATGATTTTTATGTAAATTAATCATATGCACCACATAACGAACAAAGTTCAGGTATTCTACTTACGATGAATGAAACGATATTTCGCATTGTTTGCAATCATGATGTTCAGTCCCTTGAATTTGCTTATGATTGATGAGACGATCCTTTGATACGAAATTTTTGCGGCAAATTTCACATTGGATTGGGTCACCACTTGGTTCTGCTTTTAATGTGTTTTCAGAACGGATCGTTGTGCTATCGGCAATTCTTAAATTATTTATAGATTTATGCTTCGCATCTTCAGCATAAGTTCCAATAACCTCCATGGACTGCAGAACGCTTTGCACCTTCTTGCAGTGAGTTCGAAATTGGTCAAATTCTACCAACCGTAGTCGACATGACAATACAGATGACCTGACTCATGTGGTCGTCGCGGGATATCTACGATATGATGTTCATAAAACCTATTATTTATCAGAACCAATAAATAAACTCTCGATCGTCATTACTGTGATTGAAAGATAATGCAAAATCCATTTCTGAAGATCGTTTTGCTTGAAAACATCGTCAAGAGATTCCTTGCTCATGCACAACCGACACATTTGATCAATGTTTTTCACCCTCGTAGTTTCTGCCTTGTTCATCGAGGACTCCATTTGTACCATACTTTTTTTTTTTTTTTTATCTTTCGTTTATTTGGAAGGCTCATTTGCCGTGAAGCGTTACGGAGCCGAAATCAAGTTTTACAATACTTTTCTTGATTCTTATACATAGTGTTAGTTTTGGGGAACCGAAAGACTCGCGGTTTGGTCGAGGTTAGGGAATACAATAATACAGTAGGAAAGGAAAGGATTTTAGGGTACTTAAGTAATTACGATGCTGATGTTAACAAAGTTAACATTCTTCGCGATGTTTCGCATCTGTAACGGGATAAAAAAAAAACTTTTTTTTGGGAGACAACAACGAGAGGAAGACTTACGGAAGGGATTAACGACAGGCATTGAAATGGACAACAAGAGGAAGACATTCGTAATGGGGAACAACAGACAAGAGGAAGGGCAGACTAAGGTTACAGTCTTACATCAGCAACTTTCAAAAATTGGTGGACCAGGGACATGTACTCGAAATCAAGGCCCGACAACACTTCCCTAATAGGCTTTGGTTGTTTTCCTCGGACCCGGAGATATTCAGTTAGCGCAGATCTGGGGCCACGATGCTCCTCGCACGCCCACACGACATGATCGATGTCCTGATAATCCTCGCCGCAAACACAGAGATTTCCTTCCGAAAGCCCCACCCTGAAAAGATGTGCATTTAAAGTGTAGTGATTGGACATTAGACGACACATGGTTCGAATGAAGTCTCGTCCCATATTCAATTTTTGAACCATGGACGCTTCGACACCTGCGGGCGAATTGAAAACAGCCATCTACCCAACTCACCATTTGTCCATTTCTGTTGCCAGCTGTTCAAGGTTTCCTGACGAACTTATGAGAAAAATTCATCGAAGGTGATTTTCCGATCGTAAATATCACCTTTCATGGCGCCCACCTTGGCCAAAAGAGTCCGCTTTCTCATTTCCCGGGATCGAGCAATGAGAAGGGACCCAAGCCATGGTGATTGTGTAAGACCGTTTAGATAAAGCATTCAAAGCTTTCCGTATCCCGTTAAGAAGATACGCTGAATGCTTCACCGGTTTCATTGACCGAACAGCCTCCAAGGAACTTAGACTGTCGGTGAAGATGAAAAAGTGGTCAGGAGGTAGGGATGCGATTTGCTCGAGAGAATAGTGTATAGCTGCTAGCTCAGCAGTATACACGGAACAAGGCTCTTTAAGCTTAAAGTAGGCGCTATGAAAAACGTTAAAACACCGAAACCAGAGGAGTCATCCATTTTTGACCCGTCTGTGAAAAAGCTTCTCTCCTCGCTAGCGTGCCCGTATTTGCTTGCAAATAATGGAGGTATGACCTCCGCACGAAGAAAGTCTGGTATTCCATGAACCTCCTGCTTCATGGACAGATCAAAAGTAACAGAGGAACTGTAAGAGTAAGAGTAAGAGTCTAAGAAGTTAGCACGATTGGTGTCTACAAAAGAAGGGCTTACCTCCAGCGTAATGTACCAGTGGTAAATACTCATGAATCGAGATTGGGGGTTTTGTTCGAGCAGCTTCTCGAAGTTGTCAATGACCAATGGATTGAGAACCTCACAGCGGATGAGGAACCGGAGCGATAATTCCGCGAAACGATCTGTCAGAGGCAGTACTCCCGCAAGTACTTCCAGGCTCATCGTATGAGTCGAATTCATACAACCTAACGCGATACGGAGACAGCGGTACTGAATCCTTTGAAGCTTCAGCATGTGTGTTTCAGCCGCGGACTGGAAGCAAAAACTACCGTATTCGAGGACCGACAAAATGGTTGTTCGATACAACGTTATAAGATCTTCGGGATGCGCTCCCCACCATGTTCCGGTTATTGTTCGCATGAAGTTGATACGTTTATGGCATTTTTGTGTCAGATACACAATGTGCTTCCCGAAGGTGCATTTCGAGTCGAACCAGACCCCGAGATATTTAGAAGACATGCTATGAGTGATTGCCTTACCCATCAGTTGGAGCGGGAATTTTGCCAGCTTGCGTTTTTTAAAGACTACCATCTCAGTTTTCTCCGGAGAGAATTCGATACCCAGCTTCGTAGCCCAAGTGGACAAATTGTCCAGAGTATCTTGCAATGGTCCTTGCAGATCAACCGATTTTGGCCCCGAAACGGATACAACACAATCATCTGCAAGCTGTCTCAACGAGCAATTTGGCATGAGACATTCATCAATGTCTCTGACGTAAAAATTGTAAAGAAGGGGGCTCAAACATGAGCCCTGGGGGAGACCCATGTAGCTAATTCGTGAAGTTGCCGAGTCACCATGAGAAAAACTCATACGCTTCTCTGACAACAAATTGTACAAATAATTGTTTAAAATTGGAGAAAGTCCACACGCGTGGAGCCTGTCGGATAAGACATCGACGCAAACTGAATCAAAAGCCCCCTTAATGTCCAAAAACACTGAGCCCATTTGCTCTTTTTTAGCGAAAGTAAGCTGAATTTCTGAAGAAAGCAACGCAAGACAGTCGTTCGTTCCCTTGCCCCTGCGGAAACCAAATTGTGTATCTGACAAAAAATTATTCGATTCAACCCATTTGTCTAGCCGGAAGAGAATCATCTTCTCCAACAACTTCCGAAGACAGGACAGCATCGCGATGGGGCGATACGAATTATAATCCGACGCGGGTTTTCCGGGCTTCTGGATGGCTATCACCCTCACATGCCTCCAATCATCCGGAACAATGTTGCACTCCAGTAACTGGTTGAACAGGCTCAATAAGCGCCTCTTCGCGACGTCTGGGAGGTTTTTAAGCAAATTGAACCTGATTCTATCCATCCCTGGAGCGGAATTGTTACATGAAAGAAGAGCAAGTGAGAATTCAATCATCGAAAAGGGACGATCCATGTCATCCCTGTCTGCAAAAGCATCACGTAACTCTTGCTTCACCGGTACCGAATCCGGACAAACTTTCTTTGCGAAGTCGAGTATCCAGCGCGACGAGCTTTCACGATCTTCGTTTACGGACGACGCGTTGCGCATTCTATTTGTACCATACTACCAAGAGATATATATTTTTTTTATATAAATTCGCAAATATTCATAAAAAGAATGGAATCACATAACAATTTATTATTAAAGGCATCATAAACTAAGAGATTTTATGTTTTGGTCAAACAGCGGTAGACAAAATGAACTAATGAATAACAATCATTCTTATAAGAAAAGTTCATTTCATACATGAAAAATCATTCTTGGATTCAAATATTCGATCCAAACATTACAAAACGAACACACCAAATTTTAATTTTACGATTCAGCAAAACAAAAGGCTGAAAACAGTTCAGCAAATTTTATTTCAGGAGAGATGGAGATTCAGAAAAGTACGTTTCGTACTTACAAGATCGAAATCTTTCTTGAATTTCAGTTATTGAATGACACCTTAAGACATCTCAGCTTAAGACAATCTATTCAATACTAGTCTCGATCTATGGATCTATAGCCTACTTCGAGTAACCGATGTCCCATGGCTCCCAGCTTAATCTTTTGGTAGGTTCTGCCAAAGGTGACGGTGCTCATATCGTGGCAGCTCACGTCGATTACGCCAGGTGCAAATCTAATACTAAGGACACACCTGTGGTACTTGTACCATGGTACAAGAGAACAAGAAAATTATTCCAAGACTATCTTTAATAAAGACAATAATTGGTATGGTACTCATTTCAAGATTCTTGTACCATGGTACTTGTACCACCAGTGTGTCATTAGTATAATGAAAGCTTTCTGGGTCAGTTCGATTCTCGCTATTTGCGATGCATAGGACTGTGACTATATAGGCCATATTCCAGAATGCTACGAATCAACGATGTATGCAGCGTTTTGAGGCAGTAATTATCACTATTCTCGGGTGTTGTGCTTCAGAACTCCCTATACAGCAACAGCTTTAGCTATCGTGGTTTGAGATGTGTTCACTAAAACGAAGTTTACTGTACAGTGAGATACCTAGATCTTTGACGAGCGAGACTCGGTTCAATGTTACATCGTGCATAGTGTATTCGAAAACTATTAGAGAGCAGAGACATGTGAATTCAATGCGATATTGTTTACATTCGCCACCATTACATTCATGTCACATCAATCCAAAAGTCTATCAGCACCTGCTTGCAACTTGCAACACGCAACAATTCAAGTTAGAATGGCATATCCTTAACTATGGTCCAATGCACCGAATGAACACAATGACGTTTGAGACGGGCGCTGTTTACTAAAAATGAACACTTGCATGAACTCGATGAATGAAAAAGTATTCATTCTTAGTAAACAGCGCCCGTCTCAAACGTCAATGATGAACTCGGTGCATTGGACCATGCTCGTTGATGAAGATATATTCCACGTTCATTTTGATGCAATATTCATTTATGATGTGGAATAGACTTATGCAGCGGTTCATCGAATTCACTCACCCGATGGATTTTGACATTTGAGCGGGTCGTTTTCTCGAACAAAAGTTCATTTTGCGTTCATTATGCGACCCGCTCAAACGTCATAATTTCTTGGGGGAGATCATTTTGCGTTAGTCTATAGACTCCCCCAAGAAATTATGACGTTTGAGCGGGTCGCATAATGAACACAAAATGAACTTTTGTTCGAGTGGACGACCCGCTCAAATGTCAAAATCCATCAGGTGAGTGAATTTGATGAACTCCTGCACAGGTCTATAGACCTTCGCAGGAGTTCATCAAATTCACTCACCGCAAAATGAACTCCCCCAAGAAATTATGACGTTTGAGCGGGTCGCATAATGAACGCAAAATGAACTTTTGTTCGAAAAGACGACCCGCTCAAATGTCAAAATCCATCAGGTGAGTGAATTCGATGAACCCCTGCATAAGTCTATGGGGCAGTGCATAGGTTCATTATTTGACTTTTGAGCGGTGCCGAAATTCATTTTGAATGAACTCGATGTATGAAAGAGTGTTCATTTTTAGTAAACAGCGCACCGCTCAAACGTCATTGTGTTCATTCGATGCATCTCCCCATTACACTATTACTAGCTATTTGTATACATACCCCAAAGACCGCACTAAAAGTATAGTGAAATAAAGTAAAGTAAAATTTAGTAGTTAGAGTAGATGAGATAATCTGATTTGAAAGCAAAATTGAAAATGTTATCAATCAAGACAGAACCTACGAATTCCAACGGGTCATATCAATTATGTCGACTTTGTATGAGCGAGGAATTACTGGATGATATATTCAAAGAAGACAATCTCTTCCAATGGCTATCGGATTATCTTTCAATTGTGGTAAATATCATTACAATCTAAATAATCCATTGCTAAATAAATGTATGCTGTCTTATAGGTTTCCACCGATGACCACTTGAGCCATCTAATCTGTTCTATTTGTCGAATGCGAATGATCGAATTCCACCAATATCGAACTCGTTGTCAAGAAGTGCAGGACATTCTGCAATCTATGGTTGGGGCCGAAGAAGTTGAAAATGAGAATTTAAGCTCCGTAGTTATCAATGATCCGGGGACGGACGCTAAATATATGATTCAATTGCTGGACGAAGAACCGCAACGAACTGATTCACCGATTCAATGTGAAGTGTGTCTCAAAACATTTGATACGAAAAAACAGGTTATCAATCATCATAGGGCTCATGTTCCCAAGAAACATGCTTGTGAACGATGTGGGAAATCGTTCACAAGAAGGTAAAATATTACAAATCCTCAATTCCATTATAAATCAATTGAAATATTTCAGTGAATTTTTGAACAACCACATAAAACGTCAGAATTGTAATGATCAGGGGACGAGCTCTGAATTACCGATACAATGTAAAGTGTGTCATAAAATATTTAATACGAAAAAGCAGTTAACGAATCATAAGAGGCTCCATGGCCCCAGGAAATATGTTTGTGAACGTTGTGGAAAATCGTTTGCAAGAAGGTAAGACATATCTGCATCCTCTATTCCATTATGAATAAATTAGAATATTCCAGGGAACAATTGGTTCAACACACAAAATGTTACAAAGATAACTCAGATGATTACCAAACTGCAAATGCGTATGATGAAACGAAAAATGAATCACTGACCGATTTGCGATGTGTCGTCATCAAAAACGAGAACGCCGATGACATGAATGATGTGATTGTAATAGAGGAAGCTAAAATTGAAACTCGTTTGGATTCTGAGCAGGAAGCACGAAGTGCATTAACAAATGGCCAATCTAAAAATGAAACCGTCGTTGAACCATTTAAGTGTGAGATATGTCAAAAATCCTTTTTGTTTCGAGGCAGATTAAAGCAGCATAAGAAGTATACACATGGGAAGAAGCAACACGAGTGCCCCATATGTGGAAAACCTTTTGCATACCAGTTAGTAGAACTTTCGACAGCTGGTAAAATTCTAATATCTAAACCTATTTTTATTGCTATATACTAGGCACCACATGCAAGACCATATGCGAACGCACGAACCGCGCTGTGAACGGCAGTCAAATGAATCGGAAAATTGCAACTCAAGAACTTTCCAATGCAATTTTTGCCAGAAGACATACAAAACTGACAGGGACCTAGTTCAACACAAACGTTACCAGCATGGACCAAAAAAACACGAGTGTCACATCTGTGGCTTCCGATTTTCAAAAGCGTAAGACATTTGATGATCAATTGATTAATTAATGATTATTCTTATCTATTGATTTCCAAATATTTCAGAAGTCTCTTGGCAAAACATATGCGTAGTCATAATCGAAAACGGGACATCAAAAGTAGAAGCACTATTTTGTCAAAGCCAGATAAAAACGAACATTAATACATATTTATGATCCACATATAAACATATTTTGTAATTTGAAATAAAGCTGTCATGCACATATTTGGAAACTGCACAAATAAAAGTAACATTCAATCAAACTTCTGTTATTACAAATTGTATTAGTTTCAAACTGGGCTGGCTTGTCAAAATTCAACCTCATTCAATTAAATATCGAGCGCAATTGCTGATGAAGCTGTATGTGAATGCCAGACACAACTAAATACTCATCCTACTCGGTTGTCATTGCACAGAACAATATACGTGTGAATGAGTTGGTTTAAAAAATTGATTGCGAGAGTTCGGCTATGTGCCTGGTGTTGGAAATTTGATCTCATCAGTAGCTGCAGAGGACGATGGATGTTGGCTGGACATATAACTCCTCTACATGATCCCTCAAATGCCGTTCGAGATTTTCACTATAATGATTTTTATGTAAATTAATCAAATGCACCACATAACGAACAACGTATTCTCTAACAATGAATGAAACGATATTTCGCACTGTTTGCAATTATGATGTTCAGTCCCTTAAATTTGCTTATGATTGATGAGACGATTCTTTGATTTTAAATTTTTGCGGTAAATTTCACATTGGATTGGTTCACCATTTGGTTTTGCTTTTAATGTGTATTCAGAATAGATCGTTTTGCTATCGGAAACTTTTGAATTATTCAGCATAGCATAAGTAATTGTACAAATCGTGGGTGGCTATACAATGCTCAATTGAGCAATATTATGCATATTGTCGCTAATTGGTGCTTGGGATTAATACCTTTTCCTATACAGAAGCAGTTGTATACATGGCCACAGTGTTGTCCTACACTCAGTGCAAAAAAAAATCTGCTCTTTGATTTTACTTCATCTAACCGATTTTATAGTATGTATTAGTAATTAGTTCAACTAATAGAGGGATATTTGAATCTTCTAAATGTCATGTCAAACTGTCAAAAAAATCCACGCCAGATCCACAGATCCAGTGAAAACACTCAAGTGTATTTTCAGTGCGCGCGCTCCTGTGGCTCTGGTGTGCATTTTTTGACAGTGCCATGACATTTAGAAGATTCAAATATTCCTCTATTAATTAAACTTACTTAGTTAAGACTATAAAATCATTTAGATGGAGTAAATCTAGGAGCAGATTTTTTTGCCCTGAGTGTAGGACAATACTGCCTGGCCACTTCCTCACAATCACGGAAGGATGGGAAGGAATGTTAGTTCAACATCTACTAGTGAAGATGCAGGGAACCCATACTACCTTCAAAGATGTCTCAGGAAGGAAATTTGTGTTAGTGGGTTGGGTAAATAATTGGGAGCTCTATTCGACACTATAGATCGTATGTCAATAAAAAAACCATATGGTAAAAATGATTAAAATACACATTTTTCTTCTATTGTATCAGAAATGATACCCTTTCTGTTTTCCTTGCCAGCTCTACCCGTGCTCTACCGCCCCCCTGTGATTTCTAGGAAACTATAACTAATTAAGGGTCAAAATCAGTTGGCACCTATAAGTATTTGTAAACACATCATACTATGTGAATGTGGAAGTATTTTTGTATTACGCAATGAAAATAATAGCAAAATACAAAAAGTTACAGTTTTGATGTAACTTTTCATATTTGTTTGCTCAACATTCTGGAGCGACTCTAGCACACTGTCCGCAAAACTTGCACTGGAACACTCAGTTTGGCAATAAAATAACTTTTCTCAGTGGTTAATATGATATAAAATTGCTTCCATCTTCAAAAATGTAACGATTTCCGGAAACATGTATTACTTGCCAAAACGCCCCAGTGTAGGCAGGACGATATGCCCTTACCAACTTTACGTACACTTTACGATTGCAAAAACTCAAAGGTGCAGCCCAATCGGGTTGTACGCAAAGGTGACGTTGAACTACGTAGTTGTATGTAATGGACAGGTTTTCGGTGAATCTGTTTTTGTTGTTTATCCTGTGCTCCTGAAATTGGGTGAGCATTATGAACCCTGGTGATGATACAATTTTAAGCCCAACATTTGAAAAGGATGATAAAAAAAATAAAATAATCGACGATGAACAACACTCTCAAGCGATCACATATCCGAATTATCAATTGATAAAAATTTGCTAGAGAGTAAGAATCATTTGATAATTGTATCTCGATTCGAAACATTGGTAAATGCTACTTTTGAACCTATTTTCCTACATAACACCAAAACACAATGCCAAAAATCCGATTTAACTTCATTGTTGACATTAAATTAGTATTAATTAGGTTTACATGAAAATGATAATTTTGTGTTTATTATCAATAGATTCCAAAATTCTAGAAGTTATCGCCGATGACAACTCGTCTTCTTTTCACACCTGAGAAGTTATCAAATGGAAATTATAATTTCAATAATTATCGTATGAGAATGATTCAGCACAATCCTAGCTGATAGTGTACCGCTGCAACCATCACCGGCGCAAACTGGAACACAGATTAAGCACCCGCCACTAAGTAAGTCTAAAACCCCGGTGGCTTATTACAAAAAAGCCCATCGTGAAGGATGGGCTGTCAACGGCGTTTGGTGGTCATCCTATGGAGGAAGTCAGAGTAGACGCGACAAAGAAGTTTGACCGTTTATTGATAATAATTATTATTAATTCACGTGAGTTGCGTCGGAGCCGAAGAATGTTTCCCAGAACGCATCCACTGCAGCAGCGAAGAAGATTCCGAGGCACTCTACTAGTATAATAGACGTAAGTAAGAAGCTGCCGTCAAACGCCCCCAAGATTTCGAGAGAAAACGCGCGTGTAAGTTAGCAGAAACGGACTGCGCCAGCTAAAAGCCCTGTAAGTTGCATTAATTTGACGTCTATGCTGGCTTGAGGTCTCCAGTTAGCCTTGCAAACAAAGCCGCAGAATCCAGAGATGGCGAAATCGATTCTCGATCCGATCTAGAATGTTTGCGGGTGGGAAACATTCTTAACACCCAGAGCACAGTGTATCCATTGTATTTGCAACACAATATACATACTAATGCAATGGCGGGTATAGAAAGCTTTCAATTAATAACTAAGAAATGCTAATAGTTTACTAAGTTGAAAAGCAGACCAAGTTCCAGTTGGAATGTAGTGTTATGGAAAAAGAAGCTTGCGATGCACTTACAAGATTGACTGATTCACTGAAACCGATTGCTAAACTGTTAGCCAGTCTTAAATAATATATATAATCATACGTAAATACTGTAACACACTGGAGTCGGTTTTTATGCGGAGGATACATGCCTCGTAAATTACAACAACGTAAAAAACCCGCGTAAATCCTAAAATATGTCTGAATAAACCGCGGAAATTCTGAAATTCGAATTAAAAAAATCAAATAAAAAACGTCTGGTATAAAAAAAAATCGCGTAAAAATGGACTTTAGTGTACTTCGGGAATGAAGCGTCGACTCTTCCTCGATCGAATGGTCCAAGAAAATTGAAAATCCATCCAGAAACGGCTGAGGTATTGACGATCAAAGTCTATCATATTTTCGTGACGTTTTTCGATTTTTTGCAATCGTAAAGTGTATCCCAATATAGAAAAGACAGACGTAGTTCTACGTCAAAAATTGAAAATCGTCACGAAAATATGATAGACTTTGAACGTTAATATCTCAGCCGTTTCTCGATGGATTTTCAATTTTCTTGGACCATTCGATCAAGGAAGAGTCAACGCTTCATACCTGATGTACACTGAAGTCGTTTGTTACGCGGTTATTTTTACAGGAATCGTTTTTATGCGATTTTTTATTCACGCGAGTTTCTGGATTTCCGCATTCCTTCAGACATACTTTGGGATTTACGCGATTTTTTACGTTGTTTTAATTTACGCGGCCCATATCTTCCGCGTAAAAACCGATTCTAGTGAGTTACAATATCTATGTTGTATCTTGCTTACAGTTTAGCACTTGGTTTCGGTGAATCAGTCAATCTCGTAAGTGCACCGCAAGCTTCTTCTTCCATAGCACTAAATTCCAACTAGAACTTGGCTTGCTTTTCAAATTAGTAATTTATCAGCATTTCTTTAGTTATTCATTGAAAGTGTTTTTATGTCCGCCATTGCAGGGCTTTTAACTGGTGCAGTTCGTTTATGCTAACTTAAACGTGCGTTTTCCTTGAAAAGCTTGGGGGCATTTGACGATAGCTTCTTGCTTACGTCTGATGATGCAGTAGAGGGGCTTGGAATCTTCTTCGCTGCTGCAGTGAATGCGTTCTGGTAAACTTTCTTTGGCCCGGTTTTTCTGATTCGTAGGTGTCTGCCGGACTAAACGCTAAGTCCGACGCAATTCACGTGAAGGAATAATTATTATTATCAATAACGCCGTTGACAGCCTAGCTTTCGCAATAGGTTTTTCTGTAATGAGCCACCAGGGGCTTAGACTGACTTAGCGATGGGTGGTAAGTCTCTGTAGCAGTTTGCGTCGGTGATGGTTGCAGTTGTACACTATCAGCCAGGCTTGTGCTTTTCAAATTGTGTAATCGATTATCATTTAAAATAATATAAACCTTATTAATACCAATTTAATGTTAACAATGAAGTTCAATCGGATGTTTGGCATTGTTACCAATGCTTCGAATCGAGATACAATTATCGAACGATTTTTACTCTCTAGCGAGTTTTTATCAATTGGTAATTTGCGTATGTGAACGCTTGAGGCAAGGTGTGAGGTGTGAAGCAAGGATGTATTCTATCACCGTTACTGTTCCTCATCGTAATCGATGAGATTCTGGTAGATGCGATTGACCGTGAACCAAACCGCGGGCTGTTATGGCAGTCTATAACCATGGAGCACCTAAACGACTTCGAATTGGCTGATGACGTTGCACTCCTCGCGCAACGGCGCTCTGATATGCAGAGTAAGCTCAACGACCTTGCCGAGCGCTCCTCCTCAACATCAACAAAACCAAATCGTTGGGTGTAAACACGGTAACCCCTTCCAGTTTCTCAGTAGCCGGGCAACCAGTGGAGAATGTTGAAAGCTTTCAATATCTAGGTAGCCAAATGGCGTTAGACAGCGGTACCAAGATCGACATAGGCGCACGGATCAAGAAAGCAAGGGCTGCCTTTGCGAGTTTAAGAAATATCTGGAAAAACAGGCAGATAAGTGAACGCACCAAAATACGAATTTTCAACTCTAACGTGAAATCTGTGCTGTTATACGCTAGTGAAACATGGTGTGTATCAGTGGAGAACACTCAACGGCTGCAGGTGTTCATTAACAGATGCCTGCGGTATATAATTCGGGCCTGGTGGCCTCACAACATTAGACTGGAACCCAGCGGGACATCGCAGCAGAGGCAGACCCAGAGGCTCATGGCGGCGAAGCCACAACAAAGAAATAAAAGAAGTCGACCGAAATCTAACCTGGCAACAGGTTAAAGCGATAGCCGGGCAACGCTCAGGATGGAGATCTTTCAAGTCGGCCCTTTGCACCACCAGAGGTGTACAGGATCCATAAGTAAGTAAGTAAGTAGAACGCTTGAGAGTGTTGTTCATCCTCTATTATTTGAAAATTATATTTTTATCTTCATTTTCAAATGTTGGTCCAAAAATTATATACATCACATCGAAAACAGATTCAGGCTGGGCTTGAAAAACGCTTGTTTGGTCTCATCGCCCAGAATAGTCGAAAACCTGTAGATTACATACAGCTACGTAGTTCAACGTCACCTTTGCGTACAACCCGATTGGGCTGAACCTTTGAGTTTTTAATGTCAAGTGCATAAGGATTTGTAACCTTGAAACGTCATTGGTTAAGGTGGAGCGTATTGCCCAGGCACTTTTTGTAATTCATTTTTCACGACTTTTCACAAAAGCTTTATTACGTGTTATCTGTAATATTTTTATATGACTACTCACGGGCAATGCATTTGCGACTTCCTGGACTACCAAATAACACAAAGTTTGCATAAATTGCGTTGAAAACTAAAAAGTTATCAAGTAATTGCCTTAGGGGGGGCATATTATACCGTCTTACCCTATCTTTTGTTTAGTATTTTGCAGTCAATTTTAGTGCATCTATAATAATAATTTATATGAAAATATGGAAAAATAGATATTTGAAAATATGGCAATATGAAGAGATCAAAGTCTGTATACCGTGAACGTGGACCCCCGTTTTTAATCTGAATATTTTTTAATTAGAACCCCGTTCGTTTGAACATCGTTCAAATTAAAAATGGTTCAAACGAAAAGATATTTTAGTTACCAGATAAAGATTGTCGCTTCGGTTCCCTTTGTTCTGCTGTCCGAAACATGTGTGGTACCTAACTGTCAAACCGTATGTATTTTTCTTTCATTGACATTTAGATCCCCTATCCTCGCCAGCAAAAGATGTTACGGACAGCGACGCCAGCGACAATCTTTATCTGGTAACTAAAATATCTTTTTTCAAACGTCATTTAGCACGTAGAATTGAGAAAAGAAAAATGGAACATCGTAAAACGCAGAGACGATGGTATTATATCAAGACAAAATTTTCAAAACGACTTATCTGCTTTTGTAAACAAAGATTCAAACGACGATTTGACGAATCTGATAGCTCTCCCACGCAAACCAATACCATCAATAGGTAGGTGAAGGATTCCGCTACCTGCTTATGGTGTTGGTTTGCGTGGGAGAGCTATCAGACTCGTCAAATCGTCGTTTGAATCTTTGTTTACAAAAGCAGATAAGTCGTTTTGAAAATTTTGTCTTGATATAGAGACACGCGGAGAGAATAAAAGCAATTCTGGCTTCACGGCCAGCAGACAAAAAAAATATGTGCTATCGGCAACATAAAAATTTGTGAGAACTTGAAGTGACTCTCAGTGTGAGCAGTTATTTCGTTTGCTCCAACTACATATTTTCTCTTCTTTAGCACCATTTCCTTATATTCAACAATAAATATGATTAAATACCATACATAAATTTGCTATGAGAACTCTAAAAACATCTTCATTTACTGAATTTTTCAAACTTTTATAATTTCTATCAGATGAAAATACATATCTTGCATTTAGTACCGATTGGTAATGTTTGTTTACTTTGCTCGTTTGGTGCCGCGTTTGACGATTGGTTTGCTAATACTTTCGGCTTCACTGTTTGCGAACTCTATCTACACGCTTAAAAATGTTGCGGCGAAATTACCATTCCGAGGGTTAATTTAAGAATACGCACCGACGATTTTCAGCAGACAACAAACCCGTTTGATTTTACTATGCGCGCAGTAAAAATCAACTGTGGTCCTAGTGGAATGTTGTTACATGAACTGAATCAGTGTTGAATTTGTCCGAAAGCATGGTTAATTTAACTGAAATTTTGTGGTTGTTTTAAAAACATGGCGTAGTCTACAAAATAGTAATTTTGACCATGGATTTTTTTTTCTGTGTATAAACAACGTCTCTGGTAAGACGGAACGCAGAATCCAAACAAACCAGCAAAGAGAGCAGACAGAAAGCTGTTTTTTTTATGAAAATAGAGTAACCAGAAGTTCAAATTAAAAATGAACCCCGTGAATTTGAATGAGGTACCATTCAAATTATCGGGGGTCCACGGTATATGAAAATATGTGAATATGAAAATATTGTGGATTTACTTGACACTGAGAAAAATGGACGTATGATTTTCAATCGAACGCCTTATGAAAATTTGCCACAAGGAATCGGTACACGTAAAAAAATAGCCTTATATGTTATGGCAAACAACCATTCGAAAATACTTATACTCTTCATTATGCCACCTAATGAATGATCCCATATCAAAAAGCTAATAACATTCATAAGTTAATGAAAAGTATAAGTTTCGGAATGTATGTGGCTAATGCGATGTATAAGTTTTTTATTATACATATCATTAAGCGCCTGCTTTGGCAAAAAAGTATTAGAAATATTAATAATAAATAACATGACATTTTTGTACGTGTATGAATTTCAGTATGTTGCCTTATGAATGATGATTTTCATTTAAAAAAAGAAAAGTGCGGCAGACTGGGTTCGAACCATGGACGTCGGGGTTGGGAGACCGGTATGTAGACCACACGCCCATCGACGCTTGTATACTCGGGAAGGTAACTGCGTATAAGAAGCACTGTTGGTGGTCGAGGATTCAGTCGAGTCGAGGATTCATAAGGCGCCAGTTATGAATTTCGATAGTCCAGTTCGCTGAGTGGACCAATGGATTCGAAGGTCGGTTCACTTGCCTATTTCAAACGTTCCCATTTACAGCAAGGTTTGCCAAACTCAATAAATGTTTGGTAGATTGCCTTGTTTTTTTCTCCTTGTATGTCAAAGCAGATGTCAAAACATCGGAAAAATAAAAAGAGAAGTACGAGGGAAGCAGAAAAAAGCACGTGGCAAGACTATTTCAAACGGTCGGGTCCAATAGGGAAGTTTACGTACAATATGATAATATGAAAACATAATGTATATGACAATATGAAAAAAAATATTTATGATAAAAATTAGCATATAAAAATGTAAAACACGAAAAAATGAAAATATCAAAATATAACATGACAGTATGAAATGAAAATATGTACAAAATTAAAAATATATAAAAGTATGAACATTTATAATAGAAAATAATCTGAAAGTTTGAAAACATAAACATATGAATATATGGCAAAATGAAGGTATGAAAATATGAAAGTAAAAAAACATGAAAAAATAAAAATTTGAAAAAATGAAAGTATAAAAGTATGAGAATATGACAATATGGATATCTTCTTCTTCTTTTTCAATGGCTCTACATCCCAACTGGAACTTGGTCTGCTTTTCAACTTAGTATTCTATTAGCATTTCCTCCTTGATTGAAAGTTTTTCTATGCCCGCCATTGCATGAGTATGTATCTTGTGTGGCAAGTACAATGGATACACTATGCCTAGGGTGTCGAGAAAGTTTCCAACCCGAAAACATCCTAGACCGGACCAAGAATTGAACTCGCCATCTCCGGATTGGCAACCCTACGCCTTCGCTCGCAAGGCTACTGGAGACAATGTGGACATATGAAAATGTAAATCATGAACATATGGAAATATGAAATATAATAAATATGAAAAAGTAAACATATGTTAAAATAACAAATAAAAATATGAAAATATAAAACATGAAAATATGAAAGTCTGAAAACATAAAAATATAAATATATGAAAATGTGATCCCATGAAAAAAACGAAAATATGAATACAAGATAAAATGAAAATATAAAAATATGAAATACACTGGAGTCGGCTTTACGCGGGGGACACGTTCCACATAAATCGGAACCGCGTAAAAACGATTTCACTAAAAATCGTTTTTTTTTGTGGTTTTCGCGTGTTTCCTAATCTTTTCGATAGAACCGCGTAAAAAGCGACTTTGATAAAAATTGATTTTTCGCTATTTTCAGGCATAAAGCCCAGTATCCACTTAAAAAGTAGAGAGGTTATGGAATTTTGTTCAACATTACCAAGCGGAGTTTTGACAACTGATCTGCATGGAGCAAAATGTCACTTTTACCTGCGGAATAATCGAGCAGACTATTTTTCCGAAAGTAAAGTGACAACTCCCACTGGTTTGCGTGGGAACCTTACAAATTCTTTTTTTTTATTTTTGTTCTTTTCAGGTAGGTACTGTTGAAGAAATTTCATTTCAATTTTTTACTTTTCCGATTCAGTAAACGGAATTTAACATGGGATTGGGATAGAAAAAGGAATTTCTTCTGAACACGATACCAACCTTAGCCAAAGGTCTATCGATCTGTTTCAATTATGGTGTATGCTCTTTGTGGCACATAGAATAGAATGTGTATGGAGAATAACTTCTCGGCCATCCAAGAAATTCCAGGAGTAAGGCCTTTCGATCTACACGCATAACCAAAGATCTATCAATCTCTTTCAAATATACTCCTTGTGGAACGTAGAATAGAATATATACACAGAAATTTGATCCAGAATGGGGAAACAGCGACTGAATTCAATATCTCTACTGCACTTTTACAAGGACATGGCGAATAAATGTCGATGAATTTCAATTTATTTCCAGAAATAACCAGTGAATAAAAAAATCTTATATGTAAGCAAAGTCTAAGGGTTTTGAAAATCGATTGTTGTGACGTTTTCATTTCCCGAATTGGATAATTTCATACCTCCTTGCCCCCCAAAAATTTCATGAAGTTGGCGCCTTGACAGCATAACTTCATGGCTATCACAGAAAAAAATCCTTGAGAAAGGCCATTAGATCTACACGCGTAACCAACGGTCTGTCGCCCTATTTCAAAATATGGTGCATGCTCCTTATTGTAGATAAAATGTAATGTGTACACAACATAACTTCTTGGCTATCAAAAAAAAAACACACATAGCCAAAGTTCTGTCGACCTGTTTCAAATACGGTGCATGCTCCTTATTGTAGACTAGCAGACCCGACGAACTTCGGTTCGCCTAAAATTGATTTATTATCTGCTTAGTTCTCGAGTTATGCAGAAATTTCTGTTTCATTTGTATGGGAGCCTCCCTTTCCAAAGAAGGGAGGGGTCTCGAACCATCTTAGGAACCTTCCACGGCCCCAAAAAGCTCTGAATACAAATTTTTATGCCGATCGGTTTAGTAGTTTCGGAGTCTATAAGGTTCAGACAGACAGAAAATGTATAAAGATAATGAGTACACAGTGAGTACACAGCATAGTTTTTTCTATCCAAGAGATTCCTGCAGCAAGGCCTTTCGTTTTACACGCGTAAGCAAAGATCTGTCGACCTGTTTCAAATATATTGCGTGCTCCTTGCGGTAAATGGAATAAATTCCGAGATGCGCGTGAAAATTGTCACATAAATAACGACCCGAGTCAGGGACGCTGTACGGGTCGGACAGGGGAGGGACATCGGTCCTCGACTCCGAGACAGCTGCTGGACAGATATACAGATTCAACTGTATTGCTTGCTTGGCTTATTCTTGTTTTCCTATCCGATGGGACACGGAGGTCCACCCATAACGTGATTACATGCTTGCTTTTTGCTGGCGCAGATGGTCACTTTGGTGACTTATCGCATTCTTGCGCCTTGTGCCCTTCCTAATCACAATGACGACACAGGTTGCTACGATCTGGGCCCTTCAAGTCGTAGGACTTATGTCCAGACTCTAAGCACCAATAGTACCTGCCCACTGAAGGTGGCTGAAGTTTGCTTATTGGGCTTACTGACCAGCCGATTTCAACGTCCCTCGCTCCTTGATCTAGGGTAGGCTAGCTGCGTACCAAATGGACGACCATTGTACCGCACTGCTCTCTGACGACAGAGACGACGTCGTCCGCGTTCATAACCTCGTCCAATTGCTTGCACTGGAAGGTCACGATACCAACCATGTTTATCTTATTACTCAATTCTCACTATTCTCGGCTCTCACTTATCACTTCTCATTTCTCCCTTCTTATTTCTCACCTCTCGCTTCTCATTTTACACTCCTCACTTCTCACAAATTACTTCTCACATCTCACATATTATTTCTCATTTCTCACATATCACTTCTCAATTTTTTATGTTTTGGTCAATCATAGCGATAGACAAAAGTGCTGTCCAATGAGAGCTTGAATTAGCTCGAAGTTTCTCCCTGTCCTGCTCATGCCCATTTGTTGACAAAAAAAGAACGAGCAGGACGGGAACAAGTTCGCGCTACTTCGAGCTGCTCATTGGACAGCACTAAAATGAACTAATGAATAACAATAGACCAACTTAGAATGAACTCCCCTAAGAAATTATGACGTTTAAGCGGGTCGTAAATGAACGTAAAACATTTGTTCGAGTGAATCGCTCAAGTGTCAAAACCCATGGACCTGTGCAGGGGTTCATCGAATTCACTTAGGGATCGTTCAAAAATTACGTCCATCGTTTTTCGGCATTTTCAACCCCCCTCCCCTCTCTTGTCACAATCTGTAACAAATCACTGACCCCCCCTCCCCCCAGTACGTACAACTGTATGAAATATAATGATTCGTCTTCTTTGTACACAACTTTTACAAGAAATTTAGTGAGAATTAACTCGCTTAATAGCAAATTAAAATATTTTTTCAGCTAATCAAATTGTTTCTAAAATGTAATAAGGTATTTATTCTTGTTGGACGTAACACAAGACGAGACCCCCCCTCTCCCCCTGTCACAAACTGTCACAAATTCTAGAACCCCCTCCCCCCTCAAACCTTGGACGTAATTTTTGAACGATCCCTTACCCGATGGATTTTGACATTTGAGCGGGTCGCCAACTCGAACAAAAGTTCATTTTGCGTTCATTATGACACCCGCTCAAACGTCATAATTTCTTGGGGGAGTTCACCGGATGAATGCTGTCATCAGAGAAAAAGTAGAGTCACTAAAAATTACCACGGCAAGGTATGGGGTTGTTCAAAAATTACGTCCATGGTTTTGAGGGGGGAGGGGGGTCTAGAATTTGTGACAGTTTGTGACAGGGGGAGAGGGGGGATCTCGTCTTGTGTTACGTCCAACAAGAAAAAGTATCAAATTACATTTTAAAAACAATTTGATAAGCCCAAGAAAATTTTAATTTGCTATTAAGGGAGTTAATTCTTACTAAGTTTCTTGTAAAAATAGTGTACGAAGAAGACGAACCTTTATTATAAATTACAGTAGTACGTACAGGGGGAGGGAGGGGATCAATGATTTGTGACAGCTTGTGACAACAGGGGGGGAGGGGGGTTGAAAATGCCGAAAAACGATGGACGTAATTTTTGAACGATCCCTATAGCCAAAGAAATTCAAAATAATTTTAAAAATTACAAGCTGATTTATTTTTGAAAATGTTTTTTGCACGAGATTAGAAATTCAATAAACATCAAAAATAGGGGGAATGACAATAGAGGTAATAAACTATAGAGGAAGATTGTCGCTGTCGTCACTGGCGAAACATCTTTTGCTGGCGAGGATAGGGCACT
This sequence comes from Armigeres subalbatus, assembly GCF_024139115.2. Classification (NCBI taxonomy): domain Eukaryota; kingdom Metazoa; phylum Arthropoda; class Insecta; order Diptera; family Culicidae; genus Armigeres; species Armigeres subalbatus. The sequence continues at coordinate 425,860,761 of NC_085140.1, read as the reverse complement.
AAATGTCAACGAAGGAAAAATCAGAACGTTTTGACAGATAGGTACCCAACATGTTTGGGAACGATAACAAAGGGAACCGCAGCGAAAATCGTCCTCTATAGTTTAATACCTCTATTGGAATGACGGCTTTGGCAGGTTTTGTTCTATTATTGGCAGAGGGGTTTTTTATGACTGACTAGGCTCAAATTTGGACTAAACATTCTTTGCATATCAAAGAATATTGTGGCCAAATTTCATAAAATTTGGTCGATAAAAACCCCCCTGCCAATAATAGAACAAAACCTGCCAAAGCCGTCTTTCCCCCTAGTACCTTTTCGGGGATCAATTCGAGAAAAACATTTATTATCATGAACATCATAAACATATGTACAATGTAGATAATCAAAAGTATGAGCTGAAAATTGTTTTCATTATTTTCATGATATGTATCATTTTCAAATTTTTAAAATTATTTAAAGAATTGCAACTCATATCTCACTGTGGAATTTTTTTTCGTGATTGTACTTTTTCATTTTTGACATTTCTCCTAGCGTATTTATTGGACCATGCATACAGGTCAGAGTGTATGTAATTAAGAGTGGCGACACTGTGAGAATTGGAACAAAATTCATCTGTCGTTCCCACACAAAATCGTGTTCCAAACGAGCAGGAGACCTGTCAAATGCGGCACATGTCGCCACTCTTAATTACATACACTCTGATACAGGTGTTCTAATCTGTCAATATCATGATTCAGCCAGCTTTAATTTTTGTATGGAACAGCCACCGAACTTGTTTACGTTTCAAAACTGTCCGAGCTCCTAGCTATTACGCTATTACTAGCAAAATTTAGTAGTTAGAGTAGATGAGATAAACTGATTTGAAAGAAAAATTGATAATGTTATCAATCAAGACAGAACTTACGAATTCTAACGGGTCATATCAAATATGCCGACTTTGTATGAGCGAGGAATTACTGGATGATATATTCAAAGAAGAAAATCTCTACCAATGGCTATCGGATTATCTTTCAATTGTGGTAAATATCATTACAATCTTAATCATCCATTGCGAAATAAATGTATGCTGTCTTATAGGTTTCCACCGATGACCACTTAAGCCATCTAATCTGTTCTATTTGTCGAATACGAATGATCGATTTTCACCAATATCGAACTCGTTGTCAAGCAGTACAAGACATTCTGCAAACCATGGTTGGAGCCGAAGAAGTTGAAAATGAGAATTTAAGCTCCGTAGTTATCGATGAACCGGGGACGGACGCTAAATATACGATTCAATTGCTGAACGAAGAACCACAACGAACTGATTCACCGATACAATGTGAAGTGTCTCATAAAACATTTGATACAAAAAAACAGGTTATCAAACATCATAGGGCTCATGTTCCCAAGAAATACGCTTGTGAACGGTGTGGAAAATTGTTCCAGAAAAGGTAAAAAATTACAAATCCTCAATTCCATTATAAATCAATTGAAATATTTCAGGGGATTTGTGAGCAGGCACAGAAAAAGGAGCAAATGTAGCGTTATTGATGATCAGGGGACGAGCTCTGAATCACCGGTACAATGTGAAGTGTGTCATAAAATATTTAATACGAAAAAGCAGTTAATCAATCATAAGAGGGAACATGGCCCCATAAAATATGTTTGTGAACGTTGTGGAAAATCTTTTATAAGAAGGTAAGACATATCTGCATCCTCAATTCCATTATGAATAAATTAAAATATTCCAGGGAACGATTCCTTGAACACGCAAAATGTTACAAACATAACTCAGATGATTATCAAACTGCAAATGTGTATGATGAAACGAAAAATAAATCACAGACCGATTTGCGATGTGTCGTCATCAAAAACGAGAACGCCGATGACATGAATGATGTGATTGTAATAGAGGAAGCTAAAATTGAAACTCGTTTGGATTCTGAGCATGAAGCACGACGTGCATTAACAAATGGCCAATCTACAAAGAAAAATGAAACCGTCGTTGAGCCATTAAAGTGTGAGATATGTCAAAAATCCTTTTTATATCGAAGCAGGTTACAAAACCATAAGAAGTATACACATGGGAAAAAGCAACACGAGTGCCCCATATGTGGAAAACCTATTGCCTACCAGTTAGTAGAACTTTCGACAGCCTGCTAAACTGCCCATAAATTCATAACAGTCCCATGTAGGTAGGAAATCAAGCAAACATGGGACTGTTATGAATTCATGGGCAGTAAATTCTGGTATCTAACTTATTTCTATTGCTATATCAGGCATAATATTCGACACCATATGCGAACACACGAACCGCGCTGTGAACGGCAGTTAAAGGAATCGGAAAATTGCAATGTAAGAGCTTTCAAATGCAATTTTTGCCAGAAGACATACAAAAGTGACAGGGACCTAATTAATCACAAACGTTACCTGCATGGACCAAAAAAACACGAGTGTCACATCTGTGGCTTTCGATTTTCAAAAGCGTAAGACATTTGATGATTAATTGATTAATCAATGATTATTCTTATCTGTTGATTTCCAAATATTTCAGAAGTCTCTTGGAAAAACATATGCGTAGTCATAATCGAAAACGGGACATCAAAAGTAGAAGCACTATTTTGTCAAAGCCAGATAAAAACGAACATTAATACATATTTATGATCCACATATAAACATATTTTGTAATTTGAAATAAAGCTGTCATGCACATATTTGGAAAATGCACAAATAAAAGTAACATTCAATCAAACTTCTGTTATTACAAATTGAATTAGTTTCAAACTGGGCTGGCTTGTCAAAATTCAACCTCATTTAATTAAATATCGAGCGCAATTGTTGATGAAGCTGTATGTGAATGCCAGACACAACTAAATACTCATCCTACTCGGTTGGCATTGCACAGAACAATATAGGGGAGAACAGTCCAAAATGCAGCCCTGGGGCAAAATGGCCTCACTCATAACCCCCATATAATCTGTTGTAGTACATTTATGAACGAATATTACCATTACAATTCATAATTAGTTATCCATCATTGAGCTCCATTGGAAAAATTTAGCAAAATCCCTTCATATTCACTCAAACGATTTGCTATTCTTCCACCACATCCGTAAGATTGTAGTTCAATCCATAAAGAAATAACAAACAACCATGCGTTCACCATCATTTTACATGCAATTGAGTCATTTTAGACCGCCATTCGGGCGTTTTGCCCCAGGCCTATTTTTAAAACATTTTTTAAATGCGTTAGAAAGTCATGAAAACCTTATTGTTTTGAATAGGAGATCATTGCGAAATGTAGCTGGGTTTGTAAATGTTGCATCTATACGTTGAAATGGTTGGGTATTTTTGTTTATATGGGCGAAAATATCGAAAAAGCTTAAGGGGTGCATTTTGGACCGTTCTCCCCTACGTGTGAATGAGTTGGTTTGAAAAATTGATTGCGAGAGTTCGGCTATGTGCCTGGTGTTGGAAATTTGATCTCATCAGTAGCCTTCTGACCTGCAGAGGACGATGGATGTTGGCTGGACATATCCAGCTTTCCACGCTCGGTAATGGCGGCTTGCTGCTGAGTAAAAATCAATCGGTCTCTGTACTGTTTGACACTAGCTGGAGGAAAGCTCACTGGCGTTCCTGGGTGAGGGGAAGGGAAAAAAGGCCTTTTCGCCAGTGAGTTTTCCTCCAGCTAGTGTCAAAAAGTACAGTGACTGATTGATTTTTACACACCGACTAGCCGCCATTACCGAGCGTGGAAAGCTGGATAACTCCTCTACATGATCCCTCAAATGCCGTTCGAGATTTTCACTATAATGATTTTTATGTAAATTATTCAAATGCACCACATAACGAACAACGTATTCTCTAACAATGAATGAAACGATATTTCGCATGGTTTGCAATTATGATATTCAATCCCTTAAATTTGCTTATGATTGATGAGACGATCCTTTGATTTGAAATTTTTGCGGCAAATTTCACATTGGATTGGTTCACCATTTGGTTCTGCTTTTAATGTGTATTCAGAATAGATCGTTTTGCTATCGGAAACATTTGAATTATTCAGCATAGCATAAGTGATTGTACAAATCGTGGGTGGCTATACAATGCTCAATTGAGCAATATTCTGCATATTGTCACTAATTGGTACTTGGGATTAATACCTTTTCCTATACAGAAGCAGTTGTATACCTGGCCACAGTGTTGTCTTACACTCAGTGCAAAAAATTCTGCTCTATGATTTTACTTCATCTAACCGATTTTATAGTATTAGTAATTAGTTCAACTAATAGAGGAATATTTGAATCTTCTAAATGTCATGTCAAACTGTCAAAAAAATGCACACCAGATCCACAGTAGCGCGTGCGCTGAAAATACACTCAAGTGTATAGTCCAGTGCATGATGACGTAGGTTGACAGTTCACAGAGCTTGTTTACAGTAGGGTATTTAGTACCGACCCTTTTTGGCGAGTCCCGGTACTACGGTACTGAACCCCTCAGTACCGGGAGTACCAGGAAAATACCGGTACTGGAAGATTTTTTGCCTTTCTCGTATACTAAGTATACGGAAAGGCTATAGAACTGCTCCAAAACCGAACTTTTTATAGAAGGCTCGGAGACCCATAGTGTTATATACCAATCGACTCAGCTCGACGAATTGAGGTGATGACTGTATGTGTGTATGTATGTGTGTGTGTGTGTGTATGTGTACAAAAATGTGAGACACGTTTTTGGGCATTTATCATTATCCGATTTGCTCGCAACAAGTTGCATTCGACGCGGAATGCAGTCCCATTGGTTCCTATTTAAAATTAGATCGATTGAACTTTGCGTTTCGGAGTTATGGCCAAAAAACTGTTTTTACGTGCAAAAAAAAAGCAAAATGCTCCAATCTGGATTCGAACTCGTGATCGGGAAGCGGCTACTACACCACAGCACCACCGATACACATAGCATGTGACAAGATACATACAAATATAAATCATCGAATTGGGCATATATTCATTACCTCTATAAGCATCAGAGTTTATCCTGCTAGGGTACCGATTCCTATTCTGGAAGTATTAATGGATCGAGAAAAGAAAATATTAGCTTTTACCGTTGGTTATTAAAATATACAGTTTCAATACATTAACTTAGAGCAAGATTGCCGGTGGTGAGTATAAGCCGTTTGGCAGCGCAGTATCATTACTTGACACTTTTCCGATCGCTACTGCGGACAGGTGATCAAATTTGGTAGCGCGATAACAGCGCTGCTATTTGATGAACTATTAAATGTCACCTGTACGGAATGCAGCCACCAAACCACCAACCGAAAATAGTGACCAGTGCGAAAAAGAGTGACTAAACTAAAATGACAGCGCTGCGAGGATGATCAAAACACTCGCGCCCAGTAATGATGCTCTAATAGATGAACTATTGAAATCGCTTGGATACGCTGTTTCTTTAATTGAGATAAAAGTAGATTCACTATTGATTTGAGGATGTTAATGCAAAATTGTATTGGTATAATTGCATAATTACATCCAAACTAGTAGACACATATGTGTATAATAATGGGAAGTATCAATAAGAACCCCTCAGGTTACGCGTGCCCTATGCAAATTACCAAATTGTAATTTGGGGTGAGCTTTTTACGATAGGATACCCGTCAATAATTAAAAATCCTCTTCTCTGCTAAACGTTAGACATAACTTTTCTCATGTCTTATTGCTATCAAGCGCTAAGAAAAGCACAAATACCCTATATACTGTAAATACTCCTCAGTCCTCATATAGCAATTTCAAAAAGCATCGTGCTTTGTTTAACACGTTCAACGCTCTCCCATTCGAATGCGCCCAAAAGAAGGAATGGCAATGTGCCGTCGCGCAGTGGTGGTCCCCCATACAAATGCTCGACTAAACCTACGATTGCGCTTAAAATTTAGCAACAGTAATTTTGTAACGCTGAATTCATTTTGAAATTTAAATAGTTATCCGACATATGCTATGCTATCCATAGACTCCCGGAAGCCCATGACTTAGGATCACAGCAGCGTCTTAATTCCCTTAATTCTAATCTTGAAACAGTAAATTTCCCGCTTTGGTGCAGCAAGGCGCAATTCGCCAAACTAACCACTGTTAAGTGACAAAATATATATTTCAATGCATCATATCAGTTCTTTCCGAATCTTTCCCGATACAAAATTCAGTCAAATTTAATTTTCCCATACATATATGTTTAGGAGATACTTTACACCATCAACTTGAACCAAGTCACCAAAAATTAAATTTACTAACTACAATAAACAAATTGAGGAATTATCATTGACTAAATGTGCAAATTTGAAATAATATCAGCTTCACGAAAGAACGATTTGTTTTGGGCTTGTCTGGGTTTCCGCCACTGTGGATAGGTCGGCTTAACCATCGTAGCATCAGCGGCAAGCCGTGCTTCTGTTCTATTTTTACGCATATGCATGCATCATTCTTTGTGGCGTTCAATCAGCATATGGGAGCGCAGCTGGTGTGCGGGAAGACGCGGGACGCATGCGCAGTCGCTTCAGTCTCTTGACGTCGGATGAATATTGCCGTATGAAGCATCACCAACACACATCGCATTGCGTGCGGCAATGTTCTATTTTTAGCTCAGCTGGGTTGAATGTTGATCCGAGCAAATGAGATTTGGGGAAACTGGTTCATGAGTATTACGGAAAAAAAGAAAAATTTGGATGTCTGCGCGGAAATAACGCGCAGAGGGAAATCCCCGGTCTTAATTCCTTGGATATAGCGTCTGCTGCCCCATAAACTCGCAAGCTTCTAATTTGATTGAAAATTTTGTCTTTTCTATTCAGTAAGGCATCTTTTCTTTGTGCATTGAAGCAATCGAATATAATTTTCCACTTATGTTTACTCTCTATTGAAACTCGGTGGGCAAGTTTGATTACTACCAAGGTAAATCAAAAGCTATTTTGTTCCTGCTAACAATCATTAAAGAAAACTGTTGAGTACATATCGATTCTCAATTTATGCATTTATGTTTCATTTCCTACCTCCTTCATCATCTTAAGTTCAGACCTGAATTCTTTCAAATATCCCAAATAATCAGATGGATTCAATTATAGAAATGACTCGAATATAAATATAAACAATACACAGCATTAGGTTCCATTGATTATTTGTTAAAGACAAAAATTTTGTTTGAATTTTCTAGTATTCAAAACTTTTCTTGCAATGCGTAATATTATACCACACTCCTAGAAAATATGAGTTTTGAAAAAAATAAGACGGCTAACACGAGGACCGATCATAAATCCTCTGATTGAGAGCCTATCACGTTACTCCTGAGCTATCTTTGTTTCTTGAGAGGGCAGTGTTCGAAGAACAAGAAGCTACGCGATTTGCAATAAATAACTATTTCACTGCATCAAGACATTGGCTGCTTGTGCATACATGCGGTAACGCACCAGGTGCTGTGGTTTGGTTCGGTGGGATTTAATCGGGTGTTGAAAAATATAAAGCGTTTTGACTCAAGTCGCGAAAATGACTCATATTCCGAACACTCGCATTTAAATGGCTATATCAACCTTATTCGCGTGGTTCTTTCCATAGGATATTAATTTCGTTGAAAAGCACTCGGATTATGTAGGAGAAACTGAGTTTTGGAAGGATTCGGAGAAAACATTCTATTTTAGGAAGTCAGTAGAAAAAGTATCCAAACTTTTCTATAATCCAAGTATGTTTTAGATCATTTAATAGTCTTAGTTCGATCATTGACAAACTACAATGACTCATTCCAGAGGTTAAATGTCAAAACGTGTTACAGCGGAGTTCTAGTGCGAATATTTTTTCTACAGCTCTGCCTAATAGTTTGTTGGTTTGATTCAACTAATAATAGAGTTAAAGCACTAGTTACTAATACTAAATGATAACAAAATTTCGATCAGTCTGTATAATAAGTTACTGCAACTAGCGCTATAACTCTGTTATTAGTGCAATAGAAACAACAATTAGGCAGAGTTGTAAAAACCTTCGCTCTAGAAGTCCTCCACATATCACGTTTGAAATTTAACCTCTGGAATGAGTTATTGACAAACTACTAAATTATCGAACCTATATAAAACCGCTCATAAAAAAATCTACTCCTCCGCTCATTTTTGGTCGCAACGAAAAATACGCGCCAGATAGTCGCCTAAGAACAACATACCTCCAGAAAAAAAAGCCAATTCGATATTTTTTTAATTTGGCCGCCACGTGGTACTTTCCGGCGGTGAATGCTTGGATAGCACGTGCTATTTGTACTGCGGAGACATTTTTCACATCTTTGAGAGCCTTGGAAAATGATCACGAAAGTTGTCATTTTGTTGCAAGGCACAATACTAATGATCGAAAACATCCTTGCCACAATCCATAACAAATTACACGAAGGCAAGCAACGATTTTCGATTTTCTGATAGTATATCAGGTATGTAATCATTACGATGTAAATTATTGCACAATATGAGCTCAAAAATTCTGATTTTGGTAACACTAGCTCTGTCACGCGTAATCTATCAGATTTTGTACTTGGATAGTTTACCTGTAGAGTGATCTGATAAATAGTTTTGGTTCAGTTTAGAAATCAAAATAATCAATTTTAACCATACATTCATAATTACTGCGAAATGCTTTCCATATAAAGAAAAGCAACCCCAGAAGAATTCTGATCAGATTTTTTTAAATCAGATCAAATTCATAAATCTTGTTGAAAAGTGCTTGAATGATAATGACAAAAACGGAACTACTCATTAGCAAAAATTGACCTTTCCCGTCAAAAAATTTGATTCGCTTAAGTATTTTTTAAATTTAAAACAAAAATCGAAAAAGTGCCGTTTTTCTAAGATTGGCCCGATTTTGAACGAACATCGAGTGATTTTTTTCAGGTCGGTTAACACGTGCACACGTTTTCGGTTTTTGTTTTCGATTTAATAGTTAGAGGCTTCAAAGAACCCATATTTTCTTTGGGAAAGTTGACCTTAAATAAGCCAAAGAATCGACTGAAACAATGAAACGAAATACAATTTTTGACGGGGATGGTCAACTGAATTTTTATCTATATGAAGAATCATATTATTCAAAACAACAATTTCAGCTGGATTCTGGCTTCAAAACGGAATTTTCAGAAAAAGCGTGTGTATGTGCATGTGTGTGCGTGTGTGTGCAAAAAAAAATCTAACTCATTTTTCGAAATCTTATCCTGAACCGATTATTTAAACGGGGAATCCTGTCCCATTGTTTCACATTAAAAATCAGGCCGAACAATGGGCTCAAAAGTTATGGCCAAAATACAAATTTTTATACTATGTCTGAAACTCGATTTGTGCAATTGCACAACCTCATCACATTTTCCGGGCACTTAACCTCATCCGATTTGCTTGCAACAAATTGCATTCGGCAGCAATTATTACAATGTGTATAAACAAATGTGAATTTTCAATTCAATCTATCTTTATTTACGAGATTTTCGACCCTAGGCCGGTTCATCTGGTATAAACAAATGTGAAAAATAAGTCTTATTCACCAATTGTTATTTTAGACTTTTCATATATGTTTATCAACCATTTTGAACGAGCGAGAAAGGCATCATCACCGCTAGGTGGATTAATCTGGGTTTTTTTCGAAAATCATTGAAATCATCCTGGTGCAGTAATCGAACTTACAGGAACACTCTTGCCTCAAGCGGGGACGATTTGGAAAAATACTGATGAAGTGTGACGATTTTTTTTTTGGATGTGCCCGAATAGAAAGTACAATAGAATTACATTAAGATATCATAAAATTACAATTCATTTTATTGATGAACATTAAATTCTATTGTTCTTCTATTGTACCAATTAAATTGCCTTATTGTTGTTCCAATAAACGTACAATAAAATCTATTGACAGAAAAATGTTGACAATAGAATTACAATAAATTCTATTGTAATTGCAAAAATTTGTTCGAGAAAAAAACGATTTTTTTATTGTTACGGTAACTAACAACCCCTATTTTCTATTGTAAAACTGCCATTTACAATAGAATTTATGGTGGAAAACAATATTCCTTATTGTTATTCTATTGTGAGCAACAATAGATTTTATTGTAATTACAATTAAATTTATCGTATTGTAATAATTTCTATTTTAATTCTATTGGACTTTTTTATTCGGGTGACGATGTCGTTGCGGTTTGATTGTCTTGAGGTACGTCATCGGACGCCTGACGTTTGTCCTAACTGATTGTCGCTGTCGTCACTGGCGAAACATCTTTTGCTGGCAAGGATAGGGCACTAAATGTCAACGAAGGAATAATGAGTACGTTTTGACAGATAGGTAGCCAACATGTTTGGGGACGATAACAAAAGGAACCGCAGCGACAATCGTCCTCTATAGTTTATTACCTCTATTGTCAGGTGTTTGAAATTTTAGAAAAAAAAATTATATCTTTCTTACTAGCTGCTGCATTCAAATAATGTGGTTTTAACCATCGGAAGTTTTAACCAAAACTTTTTCCTTAGTACCGAAAATACCGGTACTTTCATTAAGCCAGTACCGGTATTTCAGTACCTAAAATTGGTCGGTATTCCCGGGAATTCCGGTACCGGTACTCCCGATACTAAAACCCTAGACAAGCGTCAATGTTGTTTACTTTTTGCATTGAACAAAGGAAAAATTTACGCGCCAGAAAATATCGATCCCGCCAATTACGGAAACGAACCGTCATTGGGTTAATTGGGTTTCGCCCCAATTAGCGAACCCCCAACTAAAAAGCGCCCCAACTAGAAAAAAGCCAATTAGCGAACGTTTAGTTTTATTATATAATATGAAAAAGTCGAATAACTTCTCTAATGTACCTCCGAAATATCAACATTTTTTTTTAGAAAAACGTGTGATTTGATAAACTTGTTCACTTAGAGCATGTCCATGTCCATGTCGAAAAACAATAAGAAAAAAATTTTTCTTGAAAAAACTGGTTTTAGATACGATTTTTTGAAATTTCATCATAACTCGCTACCGTTAAAAGATAGAGAGTTGGTATATTCTACGAATTTGTTCGTATTTTCAAGTTCTATCACTTTTGTAGCGGCTCAAATTTTTGAAAAATTTTTGTATCACCCTAACATCAACCGTTTGCACGCAAATAAAAAAACGCACGTTTTTGGCTTGCTGCGCCCACTGTGAGTGTGAGATGGAGTAAATCAAAGACCAGATTTTTTTGCCCTGAGTGTAGGACAACACTGCCTGGTCACGTCTTTACAATCACGAAAGGATGGGAAGGAATGTTAGTTCAACATCTACTAGTGAAGATGCAGGGAACCCATACTTGGCCTTGGCCGAATTCAAACAAATTTGGAACACACATTCTTAATCTTAAGGAGACGACAATGGGGGGGTTAGGGATGCTCTTTGGAAAAGGGGGAGGATGTGAACCAAATTTGTATCACATATTATCTGTCCTAAGGAATCAATTTTAGTGGATGTGGTTAGGTCGTTTTAAAAGGGGGAGGGTGTGAGAGAGAGGTATTGTTTAGTTATCGATCAATTCAGTATAAAGCTACGTTTTGACAGGGCAAGTGAATTGAACAACTCAGTTGAATTCAATTGACTTGCCAAAAGTTAAACATGTTCAACTTTCTTTTCGTTCAAGTGAATTGAATTAAGGTGTTTACACTTTCAGTTCGCGTTCGATTCAAGCGACTTGCTCAATTCACTTGCCTTCTCTAAACGTACCATAACTTCTCAACCCATTTACCGATGTCCACCAAATTTGGAACTCATATTCTCCGTCTGAAGAAGACCATATTAGACTGTTTTTTGAGATTGGCACGATTCTGAACGAATATCGGGTGAATTTTTCAGGCCGGTTTACACGTGCAGCACTTTTTTGGTTTTTGTTTTCGATTTTAAAATAGTTGAAGGCTTCAAAAAATATGAGTTTTTTGGGATAGTTGACCGCAAATTAGCCAAAGAATCGACTAAGACAATAAAACGATATTCAATTTTCGACGAGAAAGGTCAATTGTTACCCTTCATCGGAATCATAGTTTGCCCAGTGAAAAGCAATGAATAATGTGCTTCCTTCTGGATGATGGATGTGATTGCTTTTTTAAAGGTAGGCATTCGCTCGGAATAAGGTAATGGTGGGTTTGATCCCTTCTTTTAAAATATGCGTTTGCCCGGAATAAGGCATCGGTGGATGTTTTTCCTTTTTTTAGAAATAGGCGTTTGCCCGGAATAAGGCAATTGTGGGTTTGATTCCTTCTTAGGTTTTCTTTTAATAAAATGATGAAGTATCAATAGGTAAACACAATTACCCTGTTGATATCAATTGGTTTTAACATTTTCCTATTGTGAGATCAAATTGCGAACCAATCTGGCAATTCCGAGCAAGGCCGGGTACATAAAGCTAGTTTCCTTATATTATAACCCGCCAACCCGTCACGTTCCCCGGTTAAATGGGTGGCTTAAGCGCCACTCCGTGAAGGAGACCACCCACCAGTTTAAGATTTGCCCGGCCTGAGACTATCCAGAGGATAGGGTTAATGTTTCCCGAAATCGGGGAGGGAAGTGACTGGTTGTCTCAAAATCGTCGTACTTAGCGTGAGCGTATCGACGCCGCAAGACTCTAAATCACGTACGTGCCACTACCAGAACGTGCTCTACCAGAACAACTTCAACGAAAATCGGGTTTGCGCATTTTTTGCTTATGTCCGCATATTAAAACTTCGGGAACAATCCGATAGATAAGGAAATTGTTGTCCCAATTTTTTTCCGGCCATTATTGGTGGGAGATGGTTTCCCTTTTTTCTGCGGATTTTTTGGATTTGCGTTTGTTTACGCCGTTTTTCAAAAAGGTTGGGAGCCGAGACAAAACGATTTTTGTGGAAGTTGTTTTTATGAGGTAGGGTAAAGTGCCCAATAGTGGACCCTCCAGCTATTTTTGCATTATTACAGCACAATGTATATATTTTGCTATGAAATTCCATCGGGAGAACCTACTTTACAGTCCTATGATTTGATTACATGCATTGGAAATGCTATGGAAAGCAAAATTGGATGATTTTTTACAATTCTTTTGAAAATAAACACGAAAGTGTCCATTATAGGAATATTTTGGGGGGTCCATAATAGGGAAGAAGAACGTCCCGAAACGAAACATGAAAATCAAATGAAGTGTCGACTATAGGGAAGCAATTTCCTATTATGGACCCCCAGGAAGTCTACTATAGGGCGAATTCAGTCAGACTTTAAAATGTTAATTTAAACTAATAACGTCGTGTATTTGAGTGTTTTATGTACGTATCGTGAAGAGGGGATGCAGAACTTGTTATTAGATATCAAGCAGAATTGATATGTTGAAAATTTCTACTCCGTATGACAGGAAGAGCTAAATTCCACTACTAGGGGGTCCACTATTGGGCATTTTACCCAACTTCAGTGTATAGAAATGTCGTAAGAGGAACATCCATAAATTACGTAACGCTTGAAGGGGGAGGGGTGTTGTCGGCGAAGTGTGACGATCCAAACAAAATTTTCAGATGTTTCATACAAAAAGTGTGACGTAGGGGTGAGGGGGGGGGTTGAAAATTTCCCGTTAAGTAATTAATGGATCTTCTATAGGAGCAAACGTAAAATAGGAATAAAACATTGCCCAAAAAGTTTTACCATAGCTTCACCCTACCTCTGTTTGTATGTGATGATAATCTATCGCACACATCATAAAAACGGTTTTCAATTGCGACATTCTATAAATCTCCCCAACACTCTTCTTGTTTGTGCTAAATGTGCTTGGAGAAGCAAAATATTCTCCATCTGACGAAATCCATGTTTTTACCCTTGTGTTTGTTGCGAGATCAACACTCTGAAAAACGCTTTCAGTATGTCATGGCCCGCTTTGATCGCCTGATCACTTCGCTTTGCTTAACTCCAGCCTCTTCGCTTCGCTTCTCTTCTCTTCCAGTATGTCATCAGCCTTACTTAACGGAGGCAATTATGTACATGAAATTTATTGCCTCATGCGCATGGACGTTTACATTACAAAAAATGCATGCAAATACTCACGACCATAGGTTTTACGTGGATGGTGATGAGTCGGCGGCTGAGCACACAGAGCTGCTTACGCACGCACTACTCCGGCCCGATGTCGACGGCTTTACGTGTCGAACGATGTTTGGTACCACTCTCTCACCTGGCGCGTGGTCTTACGCTTGAATGCGGCACATGCGTCCGTTCGTCGAACAATAGTTCTCGCTGCTGTCGGTTGAACGCTGATGGTTTGATGAGCCTGCCTGTCTAGGGCGCGTAAAAGAAACGTGACGCGGCCCTCTTCCGGCCACGTGTGCCCCGGGATTACCTCGACGCCGACGAGTGGGGTCAAAAGTGGTCTCTAATGGGATGGTGGTGTAACGGCAAATGGCTTCGCTGCCTCGCACCTAATCAAAAGAAACGCACACGCACTTTTTGGTTGGGGACCTATCTAGGTTGCTAATATTTGCACTTTTACCTTTCTTATACTAGGTTCACACACTGCCGACACTTAGATCGAACAAATTACAGATTGACGATCAACTAGGGGAACAAAGGAGGAAAAGTTAACACATCATACAAAAAGTTACCATGTCACAAACTAACGTTTTAAATTACACCACGACGCGAAACAAATACGGACCACTTTTGCCTCTTCCACTGATCGAATCGAAGTGATCGATTAGAGTTGGAAAATGCCTCAGATTAACTGCGAATCTGTAAAATAATCCCCGGTTGCCGTGATATTACCCGAAGACAATATCACGAACGCTAATTCTCGCAATTGAATATAAAAGATTTAGCGGGCATCGCGACATCTCTTTCTGACGGCTTTCAAACATCCAGTCAAATCCTCTCCGATCTTGGAAGTAGAGTCCGAAGTCGAAGGAAGGAAGGTCAATGCATTTTGAATGGCGCATTTGCGGGTCGTTGTCCCTCTATTCAAGCTACTTTGCATAGCGAAATGACGCGCGGTTGGGTTGGGTCTCATGTTTAGCGAGTGTAACTGGTAATGGGAACTCACTCGATTAGCTTGTATGCCAGATGCAACTATTTTCGAAGGCGTAAGGTGTGCAGTTGTGTGGAGACTAACTTAAGGGGTCTAAGCCCAATAGTGGACACTCCAGCCATTTTTGCATTATTACAGCACAATGTCAACATTTTCCTATGAAATTCCATTGGGAGAACCTATCTTACAGTCCTATGATTTGATTTCAAGTAAAGTAAAATTAAGAAAATTATTTTGAGCTTTTTAGTTAAATTTCCTCACTTGTCATAAGACGAGTTTGTACAGTCCCATTTAATTCCACCACTTAATTGTACCTTGACAGATGCGTATTTCGACCTCAACAGTAAGGCCGTCTTCAGCGTCTCGTACTTGACTCGACTTGCCTTGGGACTGTACAAACTCGTCTTATGACAAGTAAAATTAGATGATTTTTTACAGTTCTATAAAAAATAAACATGAGAGAGTCCATTATAGGAATATTTTGAGGGGTCCATAATAGGGAAGAAGAACGTCCAGAAACGGGACATGAAAATCAAATGAAGTGTCGACTATAGGGAACTAATTTCCTATTATGGACCCCCAAGGGGTCTACTATAGGGCGGATTCAGTTAGATTTTAAAATGTTTATTTTGACGAATAACATCGTGTATTTGGGTGTTTTATGTATGTATCGAGAAGAGGAAGCTTGTTGTTCGATATCAAGCACAATTAATATGTTGAAAATTTCTACTCCTTATGACAGGAAGAGCAAAATTCCGCTACTAGGGGGTCCACTATTAGGCATTTTACCCAAAACGAACATTCGTGCCATAGTTTTTTAACTAATGAAATTATATCATAGAATTTCCATTGGGCTCTATTAAATAAGAAAACGTAATTGTTACAATATTCAACAATAAATATGATTAAATACCATACATAAATTTGCTATGAGAACTCTAAAAACATCTCCATTTACTGAACTTTTCGAACTTTTTTATAATTTCTATCATGTTGATTACAATACCTATCTTGCATTTAGTACCGATTGGTAATGTTTGTTTACTTTGCTCGTTTGGTACCGCGTTTGGTTCGTTTGGTACTTTCGGATTCACTGTTTGCAGGTCTCTATCTATAAACAACGTCTCTCAACTAGCAAAGAGAGCAGCTAGAAACCAGTTTTTTATGCAAATGGAGTAACCAGAAGTTCAAATTAACAATGTACCCCGTGAATTTGAATGAGGTACCGTTCAAATTATCGGGGGTCCACGGTATATGAAAATATGCGAAAAATATTGTGGATTTACTTGACACTGAGGAAAATGGAGTATGACTTTCAATCAAACGCCTAATGAAAATTTGCCGGTATGAATTTGTATGAATCGGTATGAATTTCAATATGTTGCCTTATGAATGATGATTCTCATTTAAAAAAATAAGGCAGGCGTTTATAAGATAAGTTGTTCCCAATGTGAAAAAATCTATGTAGGCCAAACAAAAAGATCATTAGATATAAGGTTCAAGGAACATATGGCGGAAGTGAGTAAGGCGAAAAGAGAAAACGATAAGGGATTACATTACGAATTTAGATTTAAGGTACCAGAGCATGTGTATAAGGAAAATCACCCAATTACGGCATCAAATATTAAAATCTTAAGAATTGTCTCTTCCCCATGGAAACTCGATGTAGCTGAGAGTTTGGAAATCCACCGACAGGTACAACCAGCGCTGTTGAATAAGGATCAGTGAAATGGCAGCTCTTGGCTCTTCAAGTTTCTACCTAAACAATAAAGTAATTTACTGTATAGGTAAATAAAGTAGGCAAATAAGACGGTATTAGCTACCTAGCGTAGTATAAATAGTGTAAGTTGCGATTGTTTTCTTCAAGTCGAGTCAAGTACAAGACACTGAAGACGACCACACAGTTGTGGTCGAAATACGTATCTGCAAAGATAACGAAAATTAAATGGACAGTACTTAATTCGTCTTAGACGGTTTAATACATTCCACTAAAAGAGCTTAATATGTTTTTCCCACAGAAATATTAGTTTTACTGATTCAGGCTTTTACCAGAATTTTTATAACATCGGTTCAAGTATTTTTGAGCGATGCACTATCGTTTGCAACCATAAACGAGGTAGGGCTTTACTGCCGCTAATCACAAGTCAGACTTATCTGTATATGGGCGCCATATACAGATAAGTCTGACTTGCGGTTAGCGGCAGTTTTGGACCCAATTGGATAATTTCATAACTCCTTGCGGTAAATGGAATAAATTCCGTGATGCGCGTGAAAATTGTCACATAAATAACGACCCGAGTCAGGGACGCTGTACGGGTCGGACAGGGGAGGTACATCGGTCCTCGACTCCAAGGCTGCTGCTGGACAGATATACAGTGGTTAAGATTCAACTGTATTGCTTGCTTGGCTTATTTTTGTTTTCCTTTCCGATGGGACACGGAGGTCCACCCATAACGTGATTACATGCCAAGGGGTGGGTCGCTGAGCACAATTCAAATTGTGTTCATTTAAATATTTGTTCCTCGGTGTGCCACAATGTGCCACATTTTGTGGTTGATAAAAGTACTGATAAAACGATACAGTTTGGCAGCACTGTCGAGCGTAAACATTAGACTTCTGTCAAACGTAAGAAAACATACAAGAAAACTTCATTTTTACTGACTAACTGAAATGAAACAGGTGAAAATGTTCAAATCAAAATGAATTCGAGGTCACTTCAAGTGGTCTCTTGGATTAGCAGAAACAACTCATCATGAACTCTAGTGTCGCGCATGATTGAGGTAGCGTTCCTTCGCACCATCTAACGGGCCAAATTTGTTGCAAAAGATTCCGGCAGCTGGTGCTGCTTTTATTCAGCAAGGGCCGGAATAATTCTCACATATTGTATTTGCAACTATTTCCACTTCCGCCGCTTGTAAATTTCGGCAAAAGAGCTAACTTCTCCGGGGACTTTAGGAATGGTGAAAAGGAACGAGTGTTTTCCAAGGACTTCACATTCTACGTACAGGAATTCCTGCTTTAGAAATTGGTATAGGTATAACGGAGTAACATTTGACGGGTGGGAAACTTGCTTGTTTTTTGCTAGCGCAGATAGTCACTTTGGTGACTTATTGCATTCCTGCGCCTTGTGCCCTTCCTAATCACAATGACTACACAGGGGGCAGCAGGGACAGCAGGAACAGCATGATGTCCAAGGGCTTGACGACCCCTCCCCAGCTGTCTGCGAGTCAGGGAGAACTGCCTAGGGCGTGGTGGGATTTAGCAGTGGGCTCTGCTAAAATCCCTCCCAAAAAACCACAAGTGCCCGTAAGCGGACTCTATCAAAGCGACTGTGTGCCGCTTCAAAAGCACAAGCCCAGGGAGGGAGTGCCAACTGGCATGAGGAGTGTCCCTACTTCGGTAGGGTAGTGCGTGAGCTGCTTCGGCAGGGAGTCTGTTTGTGCTGAGGCAGGAGTGTCATAGCGAGTCGCCGCCGCTATGGCCACCTCGAAGCGCAGCAGAAGTCTGAGTATGGACTGCACATGCTAAGGTAAGAGTGTCGTAGCGTAGTATCGTTGATTAGTCCCCACATACCGCTATCGACACCTCGAGGCATGGCAGTGGAGTGTTAGAATAAGTTGTGGAGTGTACCTACTTCGGTAGGGTAGCGCGTGAGCTGCTTCGGCAGGGAGTGAGTGATCTGGTTGTGCTGAGGCAGGAGTGTCATAGCGTGTCTCCGCCGCTATTGTCACCTCAAAGCGCAGCAGAAGTCTGAGTATGGACTGCACATGCTGAGGCAGGAGTCGAGGTATCCCATCGACACCTCGAGGCATTGCAGTGGAGTGTTAGAGTGAGCACCCGAAAAAGGGTCACATGGAGCGAATGGTCTTTGGAGAAGCTGCTTCGGCGGCAGGGTAGCAGTGGGTTGTACCCACACACCTACAGTTGTGCACATGTGGTGCATGGGGAGTGTCCCTGCTTCGGCAGGGTAGCGTATGGTCTGCTTCGGCAGTGGTGTGATTGATCTGAGGCAGAGTGTCGTAGCGCAATATCTGTAGGCCCAGGCAGTTACCGCTATTGACACCTCGAGGCATGGCAGCGGAGCGTCCGGGAGAGCATCCAAGTAAGACTCAAATGGAGTGAATGGGGTGCGAGCACTGGGTTAGTGTGTAAATGCATTCTCCCTTGTAAAAAAAAAAAAAAAAAAAAAAAAAAAACACAGGTTGCTACGGTCTGGGGCCTTAAAGTCGTATGACATAAGTCCCGACTATAAGCACCAATAGTACAGTCGGGATTCGCTGGTTGGGATCTTAATACTTGGGTCACTTTTTAGTTGGGCCTCCGCTGGTTGGGCAATGGCCCAACTAAAAAGCAACCGTACGTCAAAATTCAATGTAAACACGAAAACAGGATTGGGCGTCACTGGACATCATTTGTGATGTTCACGTCGAAATACACGTGTTCAAATGGCTGTCAGTTGACCCAACTAAAAAACCGAATTCGTTAGTTATGGGCCGAGGTCGTGGCCCAACCAGCGAATCGCGACTGTACCTGGTTACTGAAGGTTGCTTATTGGGCTTACTGACTAGCTGATTTCAACGTCGCTCGCTCCTTGGCCTAGGGTACGCTAGCTGCGTGCCAAATGAACGACCTTTGTACCGCACTGCTCTCTGACGGCAGAGACGACGTCATCCGCGTTTGTAACTTCGTCCAGTTGCTTGCACTGGACGGCCACTTCCGTCCCCAACCCAAGATCTCTCGTCCGCCGTTACCCAAGATCTCTTGGGCCAGTCGTCCCGCTAGCTTGCGCTCCACGTTTCAGCACCAAGATCATTTCACCAATCATGGTCCGTCTGATGCTTCGCGCGTCCTGTTCCAGCGACGAAAGCTTTTCAGTTGCTTGAATCGACGTCGGCGTTCTTATGCTTATCAGTTTTCACCAACAAGGCCTCGCCTCTGTCCTTAGCTTTCTTTGCGGGTCGAGATGCGCCCGACTTCCGCTTTGAGCTACTGACCAGCTGCCAGGGATTTTAGGTCCCTTGTGCTTCTCATTTTTCACTTCTCACTTCTCACTTCTCACTTCTAATTTCTCATTTCTACCTTCTCACTTCTCCCTTCTTGTCATATTACTTCTCACTTCTGATTTCTCACATCTCACTTCTCACTTCTCACTTTTCAAAAATCACTTTCCACTTCTCACCGTTTACTTCTCACTACTCACATATCATTCCTTACTTCACACTTCCCAAATCTCACATTTCACTTCTTGCTACCGTTTTGTTACTTCTCATTTCTCCCTTCCAATTTCTCACTTCTCACTTTTCACTTCGCACATCTTACTTTTTCCTTCTCGCTTCTCACACCACTCGTTTCTCACTTCTCAGTTCTTACTTCTCCCTTCTCACATCTCACATGTTTATCTTATTACTCAATTCTCACTATTCACTTCTCGGCTCTCTCATTGTGTTCATTCGGTGCATTGGAGGTGCATCGAATAAACACAATGACGTTTGAGCGGTGCGCTGTTTACAAAAAATGAACACTCTTTCCAACATCGAGTTCATTCAAAATGAATTTCGACACCGCTCAAATGTCAAATAATGAACCTATACAGGTGTTCTAATCTGTCAATATTATGATTAAGCATCTTCAATTTTTGTATGGAACAGCCACCGAACTTGTTTACGTTTCAAAACTGTCCGAGCTCCTAGCTATTACGCTATTGACGCTATTACTAGCAAAATTTAGTAGTTAGAGTAGATGAGATAAACTGATTTGAAAGAAAAATTGATAATGTTATCAATCAAGACAGAACCTACGAATTCTAACGGGTCATATCAAATATGCCGACTTTGTATGAGCGAGGAATTACTTGATGATATATTCAAAGAAGAAAATCTCTACCAATGGCTATCGGATTATCTTTCAATCGTGGTAAATATGATTACAATCTAAATCATCCATTGCGAAATAAATGTATGCTGCCTTATAGGTTTCCACCGATGACCACTTGAGCCATCTAATCTGTTCTATTTGTCGAATACGAATGATCGAATTCCATCAATATCGAACTCGTTGTCAAGAAGTACAAGACATTCTGCAAACCATGGTTGGAGCCGAAGAAGTTGAAAATGAGAATTTAAGCTCCGTAGTTATCGATGAACCGGGGACGGACGCTAAATATACGATTCAATTGCTGAACGAAGAACCACAACGAACTGATTCAACGATACAATATGAAGTGTCTCATAAAACATTTGATACGAATAAACAGGTTATCAAACATCATAGGGCTCATGTTCCCAAGAAATATGCTTGTGAACGGTGTGGAAAATCGTTCAAGAAAAGGTAAAATATTACAAATGCTCAATTCCATTATAAATCAATTGAAATATTTCAGTGGATTTTTGAACAGGCACATAAAAAGTTACAAATGTATAGTTATTGATGATCAGGGGACGAGCTCTGAATCACCGATACAATGTAAAGTGTGTCATAAAATATTTAAAACGAAAAAGCAGTTAATCAATCATAAGAGGGTCCATGGCCCCAAGAAATATGTTTGTGAACGTTGTGGAAAATCTTTTGTAAGAAGGTAAGACATATCTGCATCCTCAATTCCATTATGAATAAATTAGAATATTCCAGGGAACAATTGCTTCAACACACAAAATGTTACAAAGATAACTCAGATGATTACCAAACTGCAAATGTGTATGATGAAACGAAAAATAAATCACAGACCGAGTTGCGATGTGTCGTCATCAAAAACGAGAACGCCGATGACATGAATGATGTGATTGTAATTGAGGAAGCTAAAATTGAAACTCGTTTGGATTTGGAGCATGAAGCACGAAGTGCATTAACAAATGGCCAATCTACAATGAAAAATGAAACCGTCGTTGAACCATTTAAGTGTGAGATATGTCAAAAATCCTTTATATTTCGAGGCAGGTTACAACACCATAAGAAGTATACACATGGGAAAAAGGAACACGAGTGCCCCATATGTGGGAAACCTTTTGCCTACCAGTTAGTAGAACTTTCGACAGCCTGCTAAACTGCCCATAAATTCATAACAGTCCCATGTAGGTAGGAAATCAAACAAACATGGGACTGTTATGAATTCATGGGCAGTAAATTCTGATATCTTACTTATTTCTATTGCTATATCAGGCACCACATGCAACACCATATGCGAACACACGAACCGCGCTGTGAACGGCAGTCGAAGGAATCGGAAATTTGCAATGCAAGAGCTTTCAAATGCAATTTTTGCCAGAAGACATACAAAAGTGACAGGGACCTAATTCATCACAAACGTTACCAGCATGGACCAAAAAAACACGAGTGTCACATCTGTGGCTTTCGATTTTCAAAAGCGTAAGACATTTGATGATTAATACAACTTTTGATACCTTATCTATTGATTTCAAAATATTTCAGAAGTCGCTTGGCAAAACATGTGCGAAAGCATAATCGAGAAAAGGACATCAAAAGTAGAAGCACTATTTCGCCAAAGTCAGATAAAAACGAAAATT
The DNA here is from genome assembly GCF_024139115.2 of Armigeres subalbatus. Lineage (NCBI taxonomy): Eukaryota > Metazoa > Arthropoda > Insecta > Diptera > Culicidae > Armigeres > Armigeres subalbatus. The sequence goes on along the minus strand of NC_085140.1, from coordinate 425,838,230 downwards.
AATTCATATTTATAATTCACATAGGTATAAACATATTTTGTAATTTGAAATAAAGCTGTCATACACATATTTGGAAACTGCACAAATAAAAGTAACATTCAATCAAACTTCTGTTATTACAAATTGAATTAGTTTTAAACTGTGCTGGCTTGTTAAATTCAACCTCATTCAAAATTTAAATATCGAGCGCATTTTGCGCTTTGATGTTGCATGAAGAAGAAGAAGCAGAAAGATGATAATCGAAAAAATCTCCACGGGAAATCATACGGAGAAGGTTTTAAAACTCTTATACTGTGTTTTAAGTGTAATATAAGAAAATAAAATTTCGAATAGACATATTGTGTTTATTTTACAGTAGAAGTTTGTAGCAGTAGTTTGTTGAATTCACAAGAAATTTCACTTTGCAAATATGTTTAAAAATTAGATTAGAACAATGTTCATTACGTATTTTATTTATGATTTTTTTTTTCTTTCATATTGTTGTAGAAGTACTCTTCAATCTTGAATACTATGTGTTAGCTTCATTTACTTGCCATTTATGTATCGTCATCTGAGAGGAGTTCAATTTTCACTTCTGCAACTTCAATCAAATCCTCTGAACCAATGGATGTTTCTCTTTTCGCTTTCTTGTGATTCGGTTTGCTGATCAATTCATCTGCTGTTTGTGAATTTACTGAAGTTTTTGTCAAAGTTTCAACCTTGCTCATTGTTAACGATTCTTTCCGACTCGAACCGGTAATGGGTTTTTTACGTTTAACTTGAGCGTTGGCACCTCTCTTTGCGCTGGTCTTCACAGCTGGAGGCGCGCTCAAAGCCCGTGGATCCCCAATCAGCTCTGCTTTCCCCTGCCGTGGCAAACCGTCGTTTGTATGAAATGTCACGTGTTTCTTCAAATTTTGGCTGAAATAGTTAACAACGATTTTAAATAGTGTTAATTGCATTAGTATTATAGTCGATGAAATATCTCACATTCTTACAAAAGTTTTATCGCAATATTTACAATCAAACCTCTTCGGTTTATGGATTGTCATGTGATTGCATAAATGCCTTTTCGATTTGAACAGCTTGTGACACACTTTACATTGGTATTGAAAACTCAGATGGTATTCCTCAGCCGCCTTCTGCGCTGCCTCAAGGGTCGCGTACTCATTGAGTACCGAGATCGAATACTTTTGTAGTGCATCGGTCCTATCGGGTTTATGAGTTTCAAAATGCCACTCCATAAGTTGTCTGTGAATTGATTGAAGCTAATTTTTCTACAAATTATTGATCCAATCGGTTTACCTTGTCGAGAAATGCTTGCCGCAAGTGCGACACGAATGCTTTTGTACCCGTGCATCATTATCATCATTTTGAGCCATTTTCTGACGGAGCACATCTTGCACTTCATTGCATCTGGTTTGGAAGTCGCGGAATTCAGTCAATCGTATCCGGCAAATAGCGCAGATGGCATGGCTCAACTTGTCCTTAATCGATACCTAGAAAAAGGGCGTTGGGGAAATATGTTCAAAAAAAAAAATCAAATTTCTTTACAACAATTTGTGTTTGCTAGACAGACGTGTTGATAAATTAGATATATATCCAATTATTTTATAAAATGTATGAATGAGAACTAAGGTGGTAATGGACCATTTGGGGTTGTAATACCAATAAGAGAAAGAAGAAAAAGAATCCATTTATTTTTAATTTTGTTTTAAAAACACTACATACTCGAAGATCGTCAGGAGCTAATTTCTTAATAGTGCAGCTCAATTAATTCGAAGTTGTTCCCATCCTGCTCGATATTTTTTGTGTCATCAAAAGGACATGAGAAGGATGGGAATAACTTCGAGCTTCTTCGAGCTGCTCATTGGACAGCACTAATATTTGTACCGGCCTAATTTTACCAATAATGTACGGAAATATCCACACGAGCCACGTGAAAGGATGGCTAAGAGTTTGATGAAAAACTGATATCATCGGTTGAAAAACAACTGAGATCATATAGCCATTCGAAAATTTAGTAGTAACGGTTTTTTTCTGAACCAATGAATCCTAGTGTTAATAATAAAAATTATAGTTCATTTATTTGGTAGCGCAGCCCTGGTAAGGTAGCCTACCGAAGATTCTACAGTTATCAAGAAAGGCAAAAGTAGTGCAAACGGATTGATTCAACGGCAACAGACTCGACAACGAATAAAGGACAACGATTGGAATGTCGGATCTTGGAACGTGAGAACTTTGAATGAACCCGCACGTGTTGGGCTCCTGGCTCGTGAGCTGCAGAAAGTCGGCGTGAGTGTGGCAGCAATCCCATAGCGAACCCTTCATTCAAGTACCACATCTACTATAGCGGCGGTGACAGAGCAGAACGAGGAGTTGGCTTCTTCGTGATCGGGAAGCAGAAGGTGGAAGCCGATAAGCGACCGCATTTGCGTGTTGAGAATGAAGGGCAAATTCTTCAACTATAGCCTGATCAGCATCTATGCCCCAACGAACGATAAGCCTGATGACGTGAAGGATGAGTTCTATGAGAGCCTTGATAAGGTCTACAGAGAGTGCCCAACACACGATGTAAAGATTGTCATCGGGGATGCAAATGCGCAGATCGGAAGAGAATGTTTCTTTCGCCCTGTCATTGGTACGGAAAGCCTTCATTCCGCTACCAACGATAATGGTCTGCGACTTGTAACCTTTGCTGCTGCTAGAGGAATGGCAATAAGCAGTACCTACTTCGCACGTAAGAATATCCGCAAACACACCTGGGAACATCTGAGTGGAGACACTTGCTCACAGATAGACCACGTGCTGGTCGACGGACGACATTTCTCAGGTGTGATAGATGTAAGGTCCTTCGGAGGTCCGAACATCGACTCGGATCACTATCTTGTAGTTGCAAAAATTCGGGCGCGGCTTTCCAGCGTCACGAATTTACGAAACAACAGAACGATGCGTTTCAATATGCAACGCTTGTCAGTTGAAGGAGCTGCTGAACAGTACCACCAGAAGTTGAACGAGCGGATAGGAGATGCCACCGGATCGGGCGACGTCGACAGATTGTGGGAAAATATCCACAAAGCTGTGACAACAACAGCGCAGGAAGTGTTAGGCACTGCACAGCGACGCCAACGAAATGGTTGGTTTGATGAGGAGTGCCAGCGAGTGATGGACGAGAAAAATATTGCTAGGAGTCGAATGCTAGTGGCTCGTACCCGTTCCAACAGAGAGCGGTACAGTGTAGCAAGGGCAGATAAGAAACGAATCCACCGCAGAAAAAAAGGCAACACGAAAAGTGTGATAGCTGATCGAAGCGTAAAAGAACATGGATAGAAACGATATGCGTAGGTTTTACGCAACTGTCAATGGCGCGCGGTATAAGATTGCGCCAGTGCCCGCCATGCGCAATGACCGAGAGGGAAATTTGCTGACAGACAAGATTATGGTGGCAGCCAGGTGGAAGGAGCACTTCGAAGATTCGTCCCAAATACCAGGCAGGTTTTTGTGAGGGCCGACCAACGACGGATCAGATGTTTAACCCTCGAATGTTCCTTGATAAAATCCGGGAGTACAACTTGCAGACTCACCATCTGTTCATTGATTTCAAAGCAGCGTACGATTCATGGTGAGCTGCGAAATGGTGAGTTGACATCAGGGTAGGGGCGCCTAACATAGCTCTGGTCCTCACAAGTTCCAATACTCACGCTTCCACGGGTCTTCCGATGACAATTGACCGCCACCCCATAGAAAATTAATCCGACTAAATCGGGTGTGAATCGGCCGATTGTTGCACCGTCGCTTCATGGGAATTTAACACAGGCATTGGCCGATCAATGACTATACTTAGTCGGTAGTTCCGATTTTTACCGATCAAATCGGTTGATTCGTCGTTCGTTTAAATGGGTGTGTACGAAATTCTACTAATAAACTAATATTTCGTCGGAATGATATTAAATAGGGTGATTAATTGACCCAAGCCTGTGTTAAAATCTCATAAGCGTAGGTTGCAACAATCGGCCGATTGTACCCGACGAAATCGGTCGATTCCAGTTGTCAAATTTTCTACGGGCAGCTAAGGGTTGCGTACTTAGCTGGTAGTGCAGCCTGGGTACTGTTGTACTTCTGACATCAGCTAGAGTGGGAGGGTGCGTCCTGTGGGGTCTGCCTAGGATGTGGTGGGGTTCAACGGTGGGCTCTGTTGAACTTCTATAAAAAGCTGCATGTGTCCCCAAGCAGGCCCTATCAAAGCGACTTCAAACAAACTTGACCCGACTGATCGAGCGTCTGTCCACCAAGGAGGTGCGGCTCCAACAGCGTCTGGTCTGGCATCCAGCGGCTGAGTATGAAATTCTATTCCCCGGAAGCTATACCTAAGATGGCAGCCCCATCCCGGTGGATAGGGAACCTTGGACCATCAACCTACAGTTTCCGAAACATCAATTTGTTCGAGAATCCGATAATGAAAGAATACGGACTGATTTTACGGCAACGACTCTTAGCGAGAAACAACGGACACGAATAGGAACATGGAACGTTTTAACCCTAGCCCAGCAGGGTAAATTGGCACAACTTGCCAATGAGGCACGCCGCATGAAGCTTGAGATCCTGGGACTGAGTGAAGTCCGTTGGCCAAACTTTGGAGATCACAGAACGCCATCGGGACGAGTTCTGCTATACTCTGGTTTACGAGGTGAACACGCTCCCCGGCATCGCGGAATTAGCTTCCTACTAAGCGCTCAGGCACCTATAAGTGAACCTCAGGGAACCTATAAGTGAAAGGATAATCGTTGCCAGATTTAGAACACGGGTCCGAAACCATACTATAATCCAATGTTATGCGCCAACCGATGCTGCCGATCTGCAAGACAAAGAGAACTTCTACAGTCAACTCAATGCCGTCGTAGATAGAATTCCGAAGGAGGATATCAATATCTGTTTGGGCGACTTCAATGCGAAGATCAGATCCGACAACTCGAACCATAAGCGCATTATGGGACGCCATGGTCTCGGAGAAATTAGCGATAACGGAGAGCTGTTCGCAGAATTTTGTGGTAATAACGACATGGTGATCTAATTATGCCCAAAATTTGCCTATCCCAGTTATTTTGGACATCCCCTGTATGCCTGCTTCACATACGAGTGTGGCTGGGCTCAATTTCAGTCTCCTTTGTTGGTAATTTAAGAGACAAAAACGATAGATCATGCTTTCTTTTGGATAGAAATGGATCACAATCTAATCTTTAAACCCCAGGCATCTAATTGCGTAAAGAATTTATCGTTTTTTTGCAACCACATCTGCGCTCTACTTTTTTAGTATGAAGTGTGAGAAAATGACAAACTCCAACTTAATTAGCACATGGTCTCTATGAACTCCAGGACTTCAATTATTAATAGAACCTGAGATGAACTTCTCTTTAATAGTATGTGAAAATTAGTGCCCGATTTGTCCCAAACTTCACTGAGGAGAACTAGTTCTTGCCAATTACGAAGTAAAAATTATAACTAGTTAAGATACCGCCGTGCGGGACTTCTTTTAACTCCGGGGGCTACTTTAGATTCTTTATTTTGTAAAAAAAAATTAAACGCAAAAAATACCAAATTTGAAACGGAAGATGCCATCCAACTATCAACAAGACAACCGAATAATAATAATAATGGCAATGCACGTTGTAATTTCTGTTTCAAAATGTCATATTTTTTAAAAGAAGTCCTGCACTGCGGTACTTGTTATGTGTAACTGTACATAATAACTATGTTAAGTTAAGTTAAGGCTGATTTAACCCTTTATAAGGCAGTGGCAACTATATTGCCACCAACAAATTATATGTTTTTCTATTTGTTAACAAGAGCTCTACTTATTATTTCACATGTAGTGGCTTTATTTGCTTCCTAGTAACACCCCAGATGAATTTGAGCCATAAAAAAATTGAAATGTCAATTTGAGAACAGTTTTTTGCGAACAGATCGTAAGTTTCGAGTGGAAGAAGGATTTTCAGTTATAATTCGTTAAAAAAACGACAAAGATATATTTTTTCCTGTTGGTATCAATTATTTTGAATCTCCTGTGTTAGATTATTACGTGATCAGCGTGAAAAAAGCTTTGCCTTTCTGTATATTTTGTTTTTGGATTTTTGACGAAATTGTGTTTTTTTCCCAAAGGTCCCCACTTGGGAGAAAAAACGCGAACAAATTTTTTTTCACTTATAATGCGTTTTCTGGCTAGGACTCTTCACCAAAAAATGTAACGTACCTTGATTTGACTGGTTCTACATAAAACCAAATTTTTAAAAATCTTTTTATATTTTTGTTGTTGCCTGTTTTCCCGCTTGCCGGGCAGTGGCAACTATATTGCCACCAATGTTGTCCCGCTTCCCGGGCAGTGGCAACTATATTGCCACCAATGTTTCACCGCTTGCCGGGCAGTGGCAACTATATTGCCACCAATTTTTCAATGTTTCTGAACTGTTTAATGTATTACAAACATACATTTGAGTTTAAAACCATGTCAACATTGTGTCCTATTGTTGTTTTTGTTAATTTATTGTTTAGATTCGTCTGCCTTATAAAGGGTTAAATATTTTACTGAAGTAGCACATTAGGGGCCCTCTTTAGCCGTGCGGTAAGATGCGCGGCTACAAAGCAAGACCATGCTGAGGTTAGGTTCGATTCCTGGAACCGGTCTAGACAATTTTCGGATTGGAAATTGTCTCGACTTCCCTGAGCGTAAAAGTATCATCGTGTTAGCTTCATGATATATGGATGCAGAAATGGTAACTTGGCTTAGAAACCTCGCAGTTAATAACTGTGGAAGTGCTTAATGAACACTAAGCTGCGAGGCGGCAATGTCCCAGTGGCGGATGAAGAAGAAGAAGCACATCGCATGGACATGAATCCCACTTTGTTTATGCGAAGAAGGGTGCTCAATGTATTGATGCCTAACGTCGTGCACCCATAAATATACTCAACAGAAAGTATTCATGCTATTATATTTGGTAATTTAACGTCAAGTTTACGGGATAGGCCGAAAAAAATACCGTCGTTGGGTGTATTTGAAAGATGTTCCTAACATTAGTATTCTTTGCAATTTTAATACAACGTACGTCATTACGAAAGATATCCCCAGGGGTACATGTACAGGGGATGGACAAAATAATTAGGATAGGCAAATTTCGGGTAAAATTGGATGTGTTGCAACTACCTTAGTTATCATCCGATTTTGACAATTCAGGCATGCCTGAACTAGAAAATTAATCCAGTTTGACGGTATGTCCATGGAACCGACTATGGCCACCGGATCCCGGAGATATTCCGGGTTTTTCGAAGGTAGGTTCAAAACCGTAAATTTGTGGTGGATATTAGGAGAAGTTGTGGTTGAAACTTGAATAATATTAGTAACCACAAATGAAGTAGGGCTCTTGTTGATTGGAACCATATATTGAGATTTGGAATCGGACCAGAATCAAGTGAGATATGGCCATTTATTTATAATCGGTTCCGATCGATACTTATCAAAGGGGTCAGGCCACAACTTCATTTGAATCTCGCTTTATGATAGATCGTCTACTATGATTATATTCCAGAAGGCTTCTAATGTGTCAAGAATGAAAAACCAATTGAATATACGGATCCTGGAGTCGCTGGTTTGTCCCCGGGGAACCTGTGAAAGGGGACATTTAAGTTTTAGCACCAAAATCAGTCATTCGACGGCTCTTTTTTCATGGTTTTCGATCAGGAAGCGAAGTATGAATATAAAATGGTCCATTGATAACTTTGACCGCTTTAAAGACCTACGGATTGGCCCCGGGGAACCTGTGGAAGGGGACATTTTAGTTTTAGCACCAAAACCAGTCATTCGACGGCTCTTTTTTCATGGCTCTCGATCAAGAAGCGAAGTATGAATATAAAATGGTCCATTGACGGTTCTGACCGCTTCCAGGACCTACGGATTGGCCCCGGGGAACCTGTGGAAGGGGACATTTTAGTTTTAGCATTAAAACCAGTTATTTGACGGCTCTTTTTTCATGGTTTTCGATCAGGAAGCAAAGTATGAATATAAAATGGTCCATTAACGGGTCTGACCGCTTTCTGGACCTGCGGATTAGCCCAGGGGAACCTGTGGGAAGGGACATTTTAGTTTCAGCACTAAAACTAGTCATTCGACGGCTCTTTTTTCATGGTTTTCGATCAAGAAGCGAAGGGTGAATATAAAATGGCCCATTGACGGCTTTGACCACTTCCAGGATCTACTGGTTGCCTCCGAGGAACCTGTGGAAGAGGACATTTTATTTTTAGCACCAAAACCAGTCATTCGACGGCTCTTTTTTCATGGTTTTCGATCAGGAAGCAAAGTATGAATATAAAATGGTCCATTGTCGACCTGACCGCTTCCAGGACCTACGGATTGGCCCCGGGGAACCTGTGGAAGGGGACATTTTAGTTTTAGCATCAATTCCAGTCATTCGAAGGCTCTTCTTTCATGGAATTCTATCAGGAAGCGAAATATGAATTAAAAATGACCATTGACGTCTCTGACCGCTTCCAGGACCTACTGATTGCCCTCGAGAAACCTGTGAATTAGGACATTTTAGTTTTAGCACTAAAACCAGTCATTCTATTTTTGATCAGGAAGTGAAGTATGAATATAAAATGGTCCATTGACGGCTCTGACCGCTTCCAGGACCCACGGATTGCCCCTGGTGATTGTGTGGAAGGGGACATTTTATTTTAAGCATCATAACCAGTCATTCGACGGCTCTTTCGTAGTGGTTTCGATTAGGAATCGAGAAATGCATATAAAAGGGACCATCAAGGCTCTGACCACTTTCTGGACCTACAGAATGACTCAGGGAACACGTGGAAGAGAACATTTTAGTTTTAGCATCAAAACTAGTCATACAACGGCTCTTTTTTCATGGCTTTGGATCAGGAAGCGAAGTATGAAGTAGGCAGTAATAAAACTGACAAAAAAAATGATTCGGGTAATATTTTTAAAATGATCCTGGCATTTCATATTTATACCTCGTTTCCTGATCGAAAAACGTTTATTTTCACAGATAACCCCGGGGCAATCAGTAGTTCCTGAGAGCAGTCAGAGCCGTCAATGCAATGGTCCATTTTATATCCATACTTCGCTTCCTGATCGAAAACCTTAAAAAGAGCCGTCGAATGACTGGTTTTGATGCTTAAACTAAAATGTTCCCTTCCACAGGTTCCCCGTGGATTATCCGTAGGTCCAGAAAGCGGTCAGAGCCGTCAATGGTCTATTTCTTGTTCATACTTTACATTCGGATTGAAACCCATGAAAAAAGAGCCGTCCAATGATTGGTTTTGGCGCTAAAACTAAAACGTCCCCTTCCACAGTATCCCGAAGGCATTCCGTAAGTCCTGGAAGCAGTCAGATCCATTAATGGTCCAATTTATACTCATACGCTTTCTGATAAAAAATCACGGAAAAAAAGCAGTCAAGTTATTGGTTTTGGTGCTGCAACTTAAATGTTCCTTTCCACTGGTTTTCCGGGGGGACACTGTAGGTCCTGAGAGCGGTCAGAGTCATCAATGTTCCATTTTATATTCATACTTTGCTTATATGGGAGAAGAGCTGTCGAATGATTGATTTTGGTGTAAAAACTACAACGTCCTCTTCCACAGGTTCCTCGGGAGCAACCAGTAGGTCCTGGAAGCGGTCAAAGCTGTCAATGGCCTTTTTATATTTATACTTTGCTTCCTGATCGGTGCTTCCTGATTTTGGTGCTAAAACCTATAAAAAAGAGCCGTCGAATGACTGATTTTGGAGCTAAAACTTTAATGTCCCCATTCACAGGTTCCCCGGGGACATCCCAGCGACTCCAGGATCCGTTTATTCAATTAGATTTTCATTCTTGACACATTGGAAGCCTCCTGGAATAACATCATAATGGACGATCTATTAAAAAGCGAGATTCAAATAAAGTTGTGGCCTGACCCCTTTGATAAGTATCCATCGGAACCGATTATAAAGAAATGGCCATATCTCACTTGATTCTAGTCCGATTAAAAATCTCAATATATGGTTCCAATCAGCAAGACCCTTACTTCATTTGTGGTTACTAATATTATTCAATTTTCAACCACAACTTCTCCTAATAAAAAATTTATTTAAATTTATTAAAAATTATTAAATATAAATTATTAAAAAATAAATTTATCCACCACAAATTTACGGTTTTGAACCTACCTCCGAAAAACCCGGAATATCTCCGGGATTCGGTGGTCATAGTCGGTTCCATGGACATACCGTCAAACTGCATTAATTTTTTAGTTCGGGCATGAATTGTCAAAATCGGATGATAACTAAGGTAGTTACAACATAAAATACGAATCTAACCTCACGCTTAGCTGAGAGAGCATGTTTCCCAAATTTAATATATTGCCACCAGATTCACATTTGGTTGATGATAATAAGGTAGATACAAATGATTTTTATTTTGAGCTGTTTTACAATAGGCAATGCAAAAATAATGACTTAGTGACCATTTTCCGAAAAATAGTGACTTTTGAATGCAAATAGTCACTTTTTAGTGAAAATACCAAAAATGAATATGCTAAATACTTTAGGCATAACATGCTTAGTTATTTTAATACCAAACGAATAATAATTTGTTATGTGTTTCGTACTGTAATAACAGAGTATGTAAGGCCTGAAATTTTTGAAATATTACTTTATGGTATTCCTCCTTTGGTATTTTAGTTTGCAATAAAGGTTGATTGAATCGAATCTGGCAACATGTTAGCCTATCAGATTACGAGGTATTTTACGTGATATCATATGAAAAGACAATAAGATGAGTGAACTTTGACATCAAGATACTCTTTAAGTATCATGTTATGAAGCTCGTAATCTGATTAGGCCGATAGCGAGAAATCACAGATCAGAGGTTACAGGACCGGTTAAAAATTATAATTAAGGGAAAAATTCTTGGTACTTTAACCAACTATTTTGTTTATAAATGAAAATGATTGTTCTTACCTCAATCGAGAGAAAATCCGATATACACAATGGGAGACTACTCTCCTTGAATATGTCTTCAAGCGATTCCTCGCTCAGGCAAAGCCGGCAAACTTTATGGGCACGGCTTGTGTCTTTGGAATCTTTCTCTGCCATTGTAGCGGCCGATGTTGTTCAATAATGATTTATGCAATAACAGGTTCCGTTTTATTTTAAATATTACAATAACACAAAATATATTTTATGAAATATATTGATGTAGGGCCGTGAAATATAAACACTTTACAACTCAATTATTTACTTTTGTTTACTTCCTACTTGTCATGTCAAACATGTGTGCGTGTTCTGTCAAACAAATGAACTCGCACCCGATGTGCTTCAGCGGCATCGGCATTTACTGCAGCATGCGGAGCACATCGATTCATTGGATGCGAAGAAATGGAGGAAATCAACAGGTAAAAAGGGCAAAAGCCCTGATTTAAACCAACACATCTAATAGCTTTGTAAAAGTCATATTGATGATAAACAAACGCCATGTACGCGAAAAATCTTACGTGTGGAGGGATGTTTAATTGTAATTTAAATAAAAACTAAACCATAAATATGAAATATATAACAAGAAGCAATAAAATTGATTCATAAGCGCAGTGAAATACTGTATTTTAGGGCTGCAATTGCTACACTTTGATCTTTAACATACTTGGCTGTGATTGAGTTGTGTCGCAAGGGTGATGATAATAAGCCTATTAGATAACCATTCGCGATGGTATCGAAAGCAAAAATGCAAAAAATCTCAGGGCGGAGCAATCAGATGTGTCGACCAAGATGAATACACCACTAGGTGTTCCAATCTGCTAAATTCACGATTCAGCCATCTTGGATTTTAGTATGGGAGAGCCAGCCGGTTTGTTTATGTTTTGCACCGAAAATGAATTTTTCACCCCCGCCTTCTTCTCTTCCATAAACTGGGCAGGTTGAAACACCTAGCTGTGTATTCATCTTGGTGTCGACTGTGTTTGAGCAAAGAGTGCCTCGAAGACATATTCAAGGTAGAGGATCTTCATCTATGGATATCAGACTTTCTTTCAATCAAGGTATATACAACGCAGACTTTCTTTGTTTACATTGTCATAGACACTGTATTTTCCAGATAACCACCGAAGACCGAGTAAGTCTGGCTATCTGTTCTAAATGTCGGCTTCGGTTGACTGAGTTCAATGAGTTCAGGACACGATGCCAGGAGGTGCAGGATGTGTTGAAGTTGATGGCTGAGAAAAAAGATAAAGCGGCAATCGAAAAACCGGTTAAATTATCTGTTAAAGCCGGTACTCCAGATAAAACCAGAGACGGGAGCCGTAAGAACGCAACAATTCGGTGCCAAACATGTAACAAGAAATTCGAAAATAGGACATTCTTAAGGGAGCATAAATGGAGGGCGCATGCACAAACTCCACACGTGTGTCCCACCTGTGGAAAAGGTTTTGCTCGAAGGTAACGTTTAACAGTATTTTTGAGGGCTCAATTGTGTTGTAATTATTTCGCCAATTGAATTCCAATTACAAATTGCACATATAAGCAGGTTGAAATAGCGATCAAATCGCTATTATGTTGCCTGGCTTGGTATGGTAGTCACCATGCTACCTACTGTGCCAGCCGTTCTACAATGGAGAAAACCGACCCAAAATCAAACTTTCCAAATATATTTACAGGTCGATGGGTGGTCCTTTTTTTCCTGATCGGGTGTGCCACTACGACCAGGGGGGATCTTAGGCAAATGTCAGCAATTTCAATGCTAGACAATACTACATACTCATCCCAACTCGGTTGCATGTGTTCAAAAAAAAAATACGTGGGAAAGAGTTAGTTTTGAGAATGAATTGCGAGTTCAGCTATGTGCCTAATGTTGAGAATTTGAAATCATCATGCGGAGGACCATCATAGCTTAATATGGAAAGCGCTAGCACTGGGGTCGTATGTTCAAATCCCACCGAAGGAAGTGGTTAGCTCCAATACATTTTTCGAACTAAATCTTTCACATGTTGTGCATATCCACAAATCGAACATATAGTAAAACAATTACAATTCAAATTGTTCAATGGCCTTCTGCTTACTGTTTTGTGCGATTTCACATTTGTTGTTTTCTAACAATTCATCAACAAGTCGAAAAAAATGACGATTGACACCACATCCTTCTTACAGGGACCGTTTGCAAATACATAAAGAAACTCATACGCAAAATGATCAAACCACAAAAATAGACCAACCCAAAGCAAATCAATTGCAGTGTCAAGAATGCCTTAAAATATTCAAAACGCAAAAGCAGCTTTACGATCATAAAAGAGTACACGGACCCAGAATATATGAATGTTCATTTTGTGAAAAATCGTTTGCTGTACGGTACGAAACATAGACATGGAACTAAATAAAAACAATAGTTATCATGTACTTTTATTCTTGAATTTTTAGTCAACAATGGCAGAAGCATTTGCCTACTCATGCCAATCAAACGAGGAAAGATCAGGAAAAGATTAGGATTGAAGGCAGTCCACAAAATGCTGATGACGAACCATGTGTACAAACTGAGGATGAGGAACATACAGCAGCAGATAAGCAGATGATAATTGAACACGAATCGATTACAATTGAAGAAGTGAAAATTGAATTCGGATCGGATACTGATACGGAAGTTTCGTATGGCGTCGATAACACAGATGTAGAGCAAGGTCCATCGTTTCTCAATGCGGCTCGACCAGATCAACCGATAAAAGGAACAGAGAAGGTTGAATACTGCTTAGCAACACTGAAGTGCTATCCATGCAGTAAAACATTTAAAAACAAAAGAAAATTTTGGGACCACAATAGGCTGATCCATGGACCGAAAAACTATTTATGCACTATTTGCGAAAAAGCATTTGCATTACCGTAAGTAGTTACACTGAATGTTATATGTTACAATTTTATAATTTCTCTTCAACTACAGTGGCGACAGGAACAGGCATGTGCGGATGCATAAAAAGGACAAGCGTACTCATCGATCGAAGGTTGCACAACAGAGCAGTGACTCAACAAACCCTAAACATTTTAGTTCAGACGTATCGAAAGGAAAGCTGATAACGGTGCAGCCCGAAGACGGAGAAGACAAGAGCACCATAATCCCAGAAAATGGAATTGACATCAAGGAAAAGGTGAAAATCGAGCTTTGTGCCGAAGATGATGATGATGATGATGAGGATTATGATAGCGATGAGGAAATATCAATAATAGTTCCAAGACATATGATTACGAATGCGTTTGAAGATAACAAAAAAATCTCCGATCAGAAGGGCGTCCTAGAATTTGATGGATTGAAAGGTACAAACACTGTTGAAGAATCGGTGCTCGCCAATCCCCAGACTAGTGAGGCCGACCATCAAAGGATAGTGCATGGCCCAAAAAAGTATGCAGTAATGGATTTACAATGAGGTAAGATCTTGCTGTGGTGAGTGCAAGCAATAAGGTATGCTTGTATACAAATTCTTGTAATAACAGGCTATGCAATCCTGTAAAACAAATATTCCCCGTGTTTGGTCTCACTTAGAAATTACTGGAAAACATATATAGATTTTTTCCATCTAGTTTGTAAAACTTAAATGTTTCGTTAGTGTAGATTCACTAGAAAACTAATTAAACTTTAAGTGAAATTATTGGTGGCCAAGTACATAGATTTTAAGTGACTCCTCGGTTAAAAATTGTGTATAATACAACACAGTGATATCCCGTCCAATTGTAAGCGGAAGGGGGTCAACAATTGGAGTTTGTATATTATTTATTATTCCATCTCCAAAACATAGTTGTTGAAATCGTTCACAAAGCACTTCTGCATCTTACTACATTAGCGATTGTCGAAAAACATACACCTTGGTCTGAGTACCTCACTCATAAATTTTTCAGACATTCTATTGAAGTAGAAATCACTAAAAAAGTATATAGGTATTGTTTTCCACATATTAATGCGACTTTCACTACATTTCCTATTAATGCGCATATGATATATCCGTAATGTCTGTATGATTCCAGTAAGGCCGCTCGCTTGATCAGACAGAAGGTCGTTAGTCCATACCAAGCTTACCTTGATTGACTGTACTAATCGTAGTTACTAGTCATAGATGAGGAACAACAAATATGCACAGGTTGAAATAATTAATATTGAGCGTCTTAGGGGAATATGTTACAAGGTTAAAATACTTCAAACTTCCATTTACTTCCGCTATATTATATTATAGAATATAGCGGAAGTAAATGCAAGTTTGAAGTATGCACAGGTTATCAATCTATTTTTTTTTTTGGGATTTTCAAAACTTTTTCCGCTGTACATGCTTTGGAGTTTAATGAATTCAAGACGAATAACGATGTCCCCTACACCTTTTGGGGGGAGGGGGATTGTCTAAATTTACCCAAATATGTAAGCAATGGGTAAAACTGGTTGGTTTCGGTACACAAGGTTTTGTGGGGGCCCTGACTCTGCCAAACATCCAGCCCCCCCTTGGCAGAGTTAAGCAGGGGCACGATGGGGCACGTGACCCACCAAATCCAACATTTCACTGAAATTTAATCATATCTGATAAGAAGATTTCTTTCGGAACTTTTTTTTCCCTTTGAGTAAAACCATTTGAAATTTCTTAAATTTATGAAATTTATTTTTGAAGGAATTCCTTCAAGATATTACGAGGGATTTTCTGATGGAATTTTCGAGGAAATTTTAAAAGGTATTTCCAATTCCGAATTCGAAAATTGTTGCGCAAATTCGGACAGTTTGAATCGGAAATTTAGACTTTATGACAAAAATATAAACCCAAAGAAATCGGGATTGCAGTCGATCCATCATCATACTTCTTCGGATATTCTCAAGTATTCCTTAGGAATTTACTTCAGGAGTTGCTTCGGAAATTTCTCCAGAAATTTCTTAAAGTATTCATTCAGGTGATATTTCATGAACCTATCCAAAAGTTCGTTGGGAATATAATCCAGATATTCTTTCTTAAAAAGATACCCCCAGGAATCAATTCGATTAGTCATCCAGAAGATTTTTCATGCATATCTTCAAAAATTTCTCCAGGAATTCCATCGTAAATTACTCTAAGTCAGCGTTTCTCAACCTGGGGTACATGTACCCCTGGTGGTACTTTCACCAGTCCTAGGGGGTACCTAGGACAAAAATGCGTAATGGCGGATGTATCTATTACAATCGAATAAACAAACATATTGCTAAAGTTTTGATGTTTGATTTTAAAACTTTGTTTCATTCATTTTTCATTTTCATTGAAAAACTTTGTATTGTACATAATATGCTCGGGGATTAGTAAATCATTGCGTAATGAATCCTGCACACCACAACCAGTATAGTATATGACGGGTTGGTGAACAAAAGGTCAAAAAGACAAGCAAATTTTAGAATGTTTTTAATGTATCTATCTCAAGACAAAATGCATTGCCGCAACTACAGTGGGCTAGGAGGAGCTTTAGAGCTTTATTCTCAATTGTTGCATAAGTATTGAACATATCTTTTTATTTGATCATATGGGCGTAGCCACATACAAACTTAATTTTTTTCGACGAGGCCGGCAAAATAAATTGCCGAGAATCCAACAGCTGATATCTCGGTAAAAATCTCGGTGAAAGTTCAAATTACCGATTGGTCGTAAAATGTTCGACACAACCCAGCTGTCAAATTTTACCGTGCCGTTCGGTAGTACGTTGCCGATCAATTCGGTAAAGGGCTTTGCCGAGATTCAGTGAATAATTATTTTTATTATTTATTTTCAGATGAATCAAATCAAAACAACAATGAAAAGCTTTAATCAATATAAAATAGATTATATTTTAGGTCACATTTTGTAAAAATAAAAAAAAAACAATATGAACATGCTAAATAAAACTTCACAAATGTTTCCATGTTTATTTTAGCTTCTTCGTACGGGTGAAGCATTTTCCATCGATATAGCTGTTTATTTGCTAATTTTCTTGATTGAAGTACATCTGGAACTGAAATTAAAACGGACATAAGTTTCATTACTTTCAATCAAGGGGAACGACACCAGTTTTTCCAAACCGAAAAATCCCGAAAAAGATGGCACATCTTTCAAGAAAGATGATAAAACCCGTATGCCGTCTTTTTAGCAGAATATGCAGATTTTTTTTGGGATTTTATCGGGTTCAAAACCTTGTGTCGTCCCTGTTGCTTTCGTTGAAGTCAACGTAAAATGTTGTATGAATATTGTATCTATAGAGGAAATTGAAATCATATTGAATACTTACCAACAAATTTAAAGATGAAAATTTATTTTTTCCCTTGCACGTAAAACACGTGAAACACGCTACAGGTTTTACATTTGACAGATGGGTTTACCGAAACTCAGTCAAATTCCGAACTAACGGCTACTATGGCAAACTTGACTGCCGAGTTTCAGTAACTTGAGTAAACGTCATATTTATTGACGAGATATCAGTTAAAAAATACTTTTACGGTCGTCAATTTATTTTACCGACAAAAAAATAGTCTTTTAAGTTTGTACAACGAATTCTATTCTTTATATCTATCTTAGGAACGCTTCAGCAAGTATTTTGATCAAGTTTTTGAATTGTTACACAGTCGACTCTCTACATCTCGATATCTCTCCCTATCTCGATGGTTTTCTCTGTCCCTTCAATCTACAGACATTTGGCATTCTACATCTCGATAACCTCCTTATCTTGATATCTCTATATCTCGATGTGTTCTGATCATATTTTGCTCTGGATTCACTCTCCTTACGTCGATATGTTTAAATTCTTTGGACAACAACAAGGAATGACAATTCTAGCGCTTAGTTTCGTAGGGGCGTAACTGTATAGATCGATTTATCTTCGTCGATGTTTTCTTTTCATTATTCTACCGAATTGCGCTAGTTTGTCGATGATTTAATGGTTTGGTGTGATAAAGAATGATTGTATCTTGCACCAAAACCAATAATCACGGTTGTAGCTTTTGAAACAATTGAGTTAATAACGAAATATATAATCGATTGAGAGAAATCGATCAATACAGTTACGCCCCTATGAAACTAAGCGCGAGATTTGTTTTGTTGTCGTTTTTTATAGCAACGAGCTTTATTGGATCTTGTACCCATTTCAATTTTCCTTCCATTCCTGCATCTCTCCCTTTCTCGATGGTCCCTTCAATATCGAAATGTGGAGAGGCGACTTTTCCTTGTAATAGGAATGTCTATGGGTTCAAAACTTGTCAAGGTTTCCGTTCCGGCAAGCCTCCTTTCAAGAGGCTCGGAAGCCTCATTTCGAGAGGCTCGGAAGCCTCATTTCGAGAGGCTCGGAAGCCTCCTTTCAAGAGGATCGGAAGCCTCCTTTCAAGAGGCTCGGAAGCCTCCTTTCAAGAGGCTCGGAAGCCTCCTTTCAAGAGGCTCGGAAGCCTCCTTTCAAGAGGCTCGGAAGCCTCCTTTCAAGAGGCTCGGAAGCCTCCTTTCAAGAGGCTCAGAAGCCTCCTTTCAAGAGGCTCAGAGCCTCCTTTCAAGAGGCTCAGAAGCCTCCTTTCAAGAGGCTCAGAAGCCTCCTTTCAAGAGGCTCAGAAGCCTCCTTTCAAGAGGCTCAGAAGCCTCCTTTCAAGAGGCTCAGAAGCCTCCTTTCAAGAGGCTCAGAAGCCTCCTTTCAAGAGGCTCAAGGCCTCCTTTCAAGAGGCTCAGAAGCCTCCTTTCAAGAGGCTCAGGAAGCCTCCTTTCAAGTGGCTCAGAAGCCTCCTTTCAAGAGGCTCAAGCCTCTTTTCAAGAGGCTCAGAAGCCTCCTTTCAAGAGGCTGGAAGCCTCCTTTCAAGAGGCTCAGAGCCTCTTTTCAAGAGGCTCAGAAGCCTCCTTTCAAGAGGCTCAGGCCTCCTTTCAAGAGGCTCAGAAGCCTCCTTTCAAGAGGCTCAGAGCCTCCTTTCAAGAGGCTCAGAAGCCTCCTTTCAAGAGGCTCAGAAGCCTCCTTTCAAGAGGCTCAGAAGCCTCCTTTCAAGAGCTCAAGCCTCCTTTCAAGAGGCTCAGAAGCCTCCTTTCAAGAGGCCTCCAGCCTCCTTTCAAAGGCTCAAGCCTCCTTTCAAAAGGCTCAGAAGCCTCCTTTCAAGAGGCTCAGAAGCCTCCTTTCAAGAGCTCAGAAGCCTCCTTTCAAGAGGCTCGGAAGCCTCCTTTCAAGAGGCTCGGAAGCCTCCTTTCAAGAGGCTCGGAAGCCTCCTTTCAAGAGGCTCGGAAGCCTCCTTTCAAGAGGCTCGGAAGCCTCCTTTCAAGAGGCTCGGAAGCCTCCTTTCAAGAGGCTCGGAAGCCTCTGAGGCTCGGAATTTCCAAAAGAAGTTCTTCTTCTTCTTCTTCATTGGCATTACATCCCCCACTGGGACAGAGCCGCCTCGCAGCTTAGTGTTCAATTAGCACTTCCACAGTTATTAACTGCGAGGTTTCTAAGCCAAGTTACCATTTCTGCATTCGTATATCATGAGGCTAACACGATGATACTTTTATGCCCAAGGAATTCGAGACAATTTCCAATTCGAAAATTGTCTAGACCGGCACCGGGAATCGAACCCAGCCACCCACAGCATGGTCTTGCTTTGTAGCCGCGAGTCTTACCGCACTGCTAAGGAGTTGAATTTCTTAAATTCCTCTGTAGATTCCTCCAGGAATTTATTTGAAGTTTTTTTTTCCAGTGATTCTTTCTACAAATTATTAGGAAATGACTTCGGAGAGATACAGAAATTCTTCTGGAATGCATCACGATATTTTTTCGAAATTTCAAAAAAGGAATTCTAGGAATTCCTTCAGATTTTCTTCAAAAGTTTTTTTCAAAAGATCCTATAGGAAAAAAACCCTTAAAAACCCCTTAAAGAACAAATTGAAAATTCCTTAGAAAACTCCTCAAGAGATTCCTTCGAAGGTTTCTTAACGATTTTTTTAAAAATAATTTCTTCGGAAACTCCTTTGGAAATTTGGTCGGAATTCTTACAGAAATACCTTCGAAAATTGTATCAGGGAAACCTCCCGAAATTTCCTTAAGAGAATTCATTCGGATTTTTTTTTTAAATTGCTTTAGCAATTATTTTAGGAATTTCTTAAAGAAGTTCTTCCAGTAATTCCTTCCTCCCTCTAGGAAGATGGAAAAATTCTTGGAAATCCGTAAGAATTTCTTCAAATCTTCATCCATTCAATCCCTTCATTTAGAATTCAATTAGATATTCCTTCAAAAATTTTCTCGGATATCACTTCAGAATTTATTTTTAGGAATCATTTGGAAATTAGGGGAAACTGCCAAATGTTGAACGGCTAATTTTGTCGCCTATTGTTGAACTCCCATAAGAAATGCACGTGCGTTCAACAATAGGGTAAGAAATTAGCCGTTCAACATTTGGAGAATTACCCTACTTTAGGAATTCTTTCCGAAATTTCATCTGGAAATTCCTTCAAAATTTCCGTTAGAAACTCTTCCGTTAGTATTCGAAGGAATATCTGAAATAATATCTCAGATTTGCTATAGAAATTTCTGAAAGCACTCTTGATTTTTTTTGGAAAAATCTTGGTGGTATTTCCTGAAGAATTATTTACAAAAAAATGACAGAAGTTAATTCCCCAGGAATTCTTGAAAAAAATCCGAAGAATTCAGGTCAGTAGTAAACCCTGGTTTTGACTCTGAAATAGCGTAATTACAGTCTTAAGATTATCACACAGGAATTGATAGTTTTTGGAAAAATATTCAAAAAAAATCCTATGGTGACCTTTTCAATTATCGACGATAAAATACAATTAAAATTTCGTCACATTTAAACTGCCTGACATTTCTTTAAATTAATTTATTGCTTGATGCCTCCTATTATAAATCTTTCTACTGACGCCAAATTATAAAACCAATAACGCTAGAAATGCTAGTGCCCAACCATTACCAGAACTCTGGCGCCGCCAGTGGCCTTCCCCCTAATTCCGGCCTTGCCCTCATGTCCTCACAGTCAATTTGGGATTAGAAGAGTAAAATTAGTTCATCACTTTTTTTTTTTTTTTCCAATTTTGAGTCTAGCTTATAAATTGTCATCAAATTGTTGGTTCTTTCAATATACCAGAAAAAATTAGAAGTTGCCTTGATAAGCAACTTAAATTCTAAATTTTAAAAGATTTTCATTCAAAACTTACATCTTCTATTCTAGCTCTGCCTTGCCAAGACACACGAAATGGCATCATGATAGCAGTGGATGTTCCAGTCAGACGCGACGGCGTCCCAAGAATCCAAAACGGGCGATTGTAGTTCATGAAACTGAACGTACAGTGAAGTTGAATTTAAAAGCAGATTTTTGGTTCAAATGCAACAAGGGCAGGATGGAGCACGAGACAATGGAGGTTATGAACTTTCTATTCTATTTACACTGAATTTGAATAATAAAAGTACGACGAGTTGTTATTACCAGCAATGTAAACTGATCAAAAATAAGATTACAGGGTTGTTAGTTAGGTAAAAATATGAAAGAACTTGAAAAAATAATAGAATAACCAGGCTCTTCAAACGGGTGAAGCAGTGCGCGCAACCAGGAACATCTCCAAATATTGCTGTGTCAAACATCCGCTTTCGTCAGGCCAATATGTGTAACAGCAGAAACAGAAAAGAAAATATTGCTGCTACATTTTGCGCGGCAACCGAAGTAATTAATTAAATAATTGATTCAGTCCATCGATTCAATTGTTTTTACGCGTTATTTTGCGAAAAAGTGTATTTATTCATAACTTATAATTCCATAGTTCGATCCGCCCATTTTTTAATTGGAAACAATGGGACAGGATTTCCCGCCGAATACAATTTGTTGGGAAAAATCGATTAAAATTAAGTGCCCAAAAAAAATGAGGGAAGCTTTTTACTCACACACATACAGACATCATCTTAATTTGAAGTCGATAGGTATCTAACAATATGAGTCTATAAAAAGTTTTGTTTCTAAAGCGATCATATTTTCTGTAACGGTAGGGGAGACTTGATCCCCTTTTCTCATTTCTGATGTACCGATTCGCACAGACTCTCTGAGAAGTATATCATTGAGCTTTACTGATGTTCGACAGTCTGTAAATTGTTGTGGTTATTGATATATAATCGATTTTTTGTAGTGCCGTCAAAAATTGAAATAAAAAATATTCGAGGGAAATTGATCCCTCTCCAAGAACTTGCTTTGATTAAAGTAGGAAGGCGCTCTCGGATTTTTAAAAATATTTTTCCTCCAAAATACGCAGATTCTACATTCATGAACAGCGCATGCAATCTTAGAATTTGGGGAGACTTGATTCCCGTTCTATGATAGGGTAACCAACTTGATTTGGACCCCTACACATTTTGGACCCTCCTGGCGACATTTTTCTGATTTCTGAACTAAAAACAATGCCGCTGCTAATTCCCCCATTGGCTTCTGGAAATTAATATTGTTCAGCATCTGTTTCACTGGTTTCCCGTGCGAAAAAGCGATATTTAGATGAAATTTCGAGGAAATTAGTTTGTTCAAGAAGGCGAGCGTTACAATGCGTTACGCTTAAAAGTATACATCGCTGAAAATCTCAGAACGTACACAATAAGTTTTTGTCGAAATTGTAAATTTAAAACGCAGGAATCTCTCATTGATGCATGCCAATCGAAAGATAAGACTTGGCTTCGGCTCAATTGACCAGGGTAAATTAGAAATTCAGGAGACTAAATTGGGGGTGTCCAAAATGTGTACATTTGGGGGTCCAAAATATGTTGCACTGTCCAAAACGAAGAATATTTTCATTTCAGAAAATGGCAAATTTCACTGATTTATCAATAACTGAAGCTCATTTCGAATTTCTATTTCATAAATAAGACTTTCATCTTTGAAATGGTGTCATTTCCGCCCATATCGAACCTGTATTTCAATAGATATAAGCATATATTCGGATGCACTTCCTCTAGGGGTCCAAAATAGGACAGTTACCATATCTACTCAATAAATCTTTAGGTGGATCAAAGCAAACAAACCGTCTTGCAGAATCAATTCGGTTGTCAATCCAAAATATAACTTACCACATAACGATCATTTGTCTATAGGATCTATACAAAATAAAAATGATAGGGGAACCCGGGGCAAAAAGGACACCGGGGCAAGAAGGACACCCTTTGATTTCTCTGTAAAATAGAATAGTATAAGATCATCGATGAATTCTGAACATTCTTCACAGTCTTATAATGTAATGTTCATCTTATTTTGTACTGAAAGTGATGAATAATTGTGTTGTGCTTTCGTAGTGAACGGTCGAGAATGGTACAAGTACAAGCGGATTTCAACGCGGCTCAAATGGCCATACCCCAACATGACCGCGGCAATAAAGGTGATGGCCGAGTTCGGCATGCTGGTGAAGCGGGCAGCCACCCAGTACAAAAGCACATAAATAAAGCTCTCCTAGTTCCGTGTTGCTCGTCAAACGCTGATCAAATATTTGAAGCTTCCGGATCGATAGATTGACGCTTCTGGCTTGGATCGCTTCGAACCAGTGTTTAATCCACAACAGGAGGGTGAGCTGGTTCGGCACATACTCAACATGTAACAACGACTCTTTGGACTGACTCAGGTAGATTAATTACTTTATTACACCTCCATTTCGATATGTGACCTTTTTGCCCCGGTAGGGTGGCCCTCTTACCCCGGGTCTATTTTTTCAATGAAAAAACAACAAAAATAAATTTTCATATTTTATCCACTTTTATCACATGATTCATATCAACATCGATTTAGTTTTGTAGAGAGCAATCTACATTACGGTTTGCGTACGATAAACGTTTGATTTAGTGGTGTTTCTACCAGGAAATAGTTCAAAATGCTTAAGGGGACCTTCTTGCCCCGGGTTCCCCTAAAACCAAACTATTTTGGTTCTCGGTAAAACAAGGGGATCAAGTCTCCCCACTTTCCCCTAATACACAAGCGGCCAATAATCTCGATAGCAAAAAACAGACTGCATACTTCGTTGATGTGTACAAATTGAGTAATACTTACTACCAAAAAGTAAGTCTCACATTTTTGTGCATATACTGTGCACAAACGCACATGCAGACATAACCTCAATCCGTCAAGCTGAGTTGGTTGGTATGTACCTGCAAGTACTACGGGGCCTTCTATCGAGAGTTCGGTTTATAAGTGATCATATTACACTTAGTGTGCGAGAAAGGCGATACGTGATGATATTTTTTCATATACCTTTAGTAGGTATATGGTCCACCTTACTAGAGGTTGAGGTTGAGGTTGATTGACTGCTCGTAGTTGCTACTCCATTATGACCAGATCAGCTGTTCTTGCACAGGGAACCAACAGATGTTTGCTTGGGACTAGCACACATCTTCAATGTACAAGTACTGGTGATCTCATTTGTTAGGTCATACTGGCGCCTGCCACGTCAGAATGCAAGTCAATGTAGGGAAGGGGGAGGAAATGATGATGCAATCACTCGCCCACTGCAAGCCGAATATACCTCTGCACTTGCCACGAGTTCATGCGGAATTTTTTGGAATTTCTGGGTTAGGTTGGAGAGGCAGAAGGTCCGTCTTGGTTAACGAGCTGCCAATGTGATAGATAGGAGAAAGTAACTGATGGAATTTCTAATTGGATGTAGGAAACGAGATCTATAGTTCATTTCCAATTCTAGCAGATTACTGATAGAATACTCAAGTTGAAGGTATAGGAATAGTAATGGAAACGGTATGGAAGTCCATTTCCAGTTCTAGCGATTGCTAGAACATGAGAAATAAAGAGAAAGATACAAAGTAGGAGAATGGAACGGACCTGGGATTGAACCCACGACCTCCTGCGTATGAGGCAGAAGCAGTAGACTACCAAGCCCGCTTATTAGTAGGTATATGGTCCACCTTACTATAGATAAA
Source organism: Armigeres subalbatus (assembly GCF_024139115.2). Classification (NCBI taxonomy): domain Eukaryota; kingdom Metazoa; phylum Arthropoda; class Insecta; order Diptera; family Culicidae; genus Armigeres; species Armigeres subalbatus. The sequence goes on along the minus strand of NC_085140.1, from coordinate 425,813,365 downwards.
AGAATCATGAACTCATAAATCATAACGACAAGGTAATAATTTTCAACGAACGATGGAAAACACAGTGACTTTTACACGAAGGAAAAAGGCATCAAATTAAATCTATTTATGATTTCTGTTTTAACCGGCTCCCAAACAGGACAATACGATAAACCGATTACAACAAACCAAAATCTCATCGATTTTGTCGGTAAATATGTGATATGAAGACTCAGCACACGTGTTCAGCTCACTCCTGCTACGAGACGAATTCAAACGTGGAGCTTTATTTCAATCACATATTATCAGACAAATAAGCAAATTCTTATTCATACGGTAGACGGCTATTGAACTCTCTATCAATGAAGTTACTGCAGCTATTGCAATTATAATGGCCATTACTCTCATTTCATCGTGGGGTTCATTTCTTGTAAATGTTCCTTTTGTGTTTCTGCATTGATTCGAACCTTCTTTGGTCTGCCGCGCTTGCGAAGTGGTTTAACCCTACAATTAAACATAAACTTAGCATTGATTCTCAGGAATGTATTCAATTTCTTACGTATCGGGTTTTGGTTTTTTACGTCTTCCGCGCTCCAGACGACCTTCCACGTGGTTTCGCAAATGAATTTTCAGTTCATACCTGCAATAAAAAAGACGTTTTTATATCGCTTTAAAGAACTGCAGCGTAGCCTCTTACGGAAATGCAAACGTCCTTGTGCAAAGGTGACACATGTGTGGGGATAGACCATGCTTTCGCTTTTTATGGGCTTCCAGTGACCTCTGAATCGTGAATTTCATGGGACACAAATCGCAAGACAATGATTTCACTCTTTTCTTCCGCTTTCCTCGCAAGTGCTCGGTGTTAGTTTCGTGTATTTTCATATGCTGTAGCATACGGAATCTGAAACGAATTAAAGCGCATGTCTAGTATTCGATGTATTTGAGTGATCCGAAACTGCTTACCGATATATGTAAGCTCTTCCACAAATGGGGCATTTATGTTTGCAGAACCCATGTGCGGACCACTTGTGGTCCAACAATTGTTTTTTGTCTGGAGGAAAGATTTTTTTGCATATGTCACATTGGAATTGTTGTTCTCCTATGTTCTTTCCTTCGTTTTGAGCAGTTGATTTTGCAGCATCATCGATCGTACTTGTACGTTCTTCTTCCTTGACGTCAAGCAAACACTCACTAAGCGCCTTCTCGTCATGATTTCCATGTACCGGTCCCTCACTGTCGGATTCCTTCCCATCATATATCCAATCTACACACGTGTTGTCTCCAGCTTTTTCATGAAGTTTATAAAAATGTACCTTGGTGCGAAGGTGTTTTTTGAGATCCCTCCTTGAAAAAGAAAGACCTTTTAGTTATATTGGACCTAATAAATATGAAATATGTAGAGGATTTCGCAAAACCGCTTACCTTAAAGATGTCTGGAATTCACAGGTGGTGCAGGTATGGATTCTTGGCCCATGCACTACTCTTTTGTGCCGCTTAAGTTTAGGTTTGTCGTCACACTGTTTATAGCAAATATTGCACTGAAATGGCTTAAGTTTTTCCACTTTAACACCAGGTTCAATTTTTATTTCTCCAATTTCAATCATGTCGTTGGTTTCCCCTTCCTGCCCAGGTTCATTATGGTTCAATCCTGCTGGCTCCTGTTTTACTGATATCTCCATTAATAAGCCTTCTTCATCGGGACCACCTATTAAACCAGGTGAACTCTTGTCGTGCTTCTCGTCAGTCTGAGAAATCGTGTCTTCCGCATTTTCTAGTACTACGGCAGGATTCACGTCACGATGCTGTTCAGTCCCTACATCATACTGTTTCATTGACTTGTGAGTAATTGCGAATTGTTCGTGATAGTTTTCGTGTCTTAGGAAAGAATCCCTGAAAATGACCATGTTATAATGTCCAACTTTATGGATGAGTATAACAAGGACTTTAACATTAATATCAAATATGCCCGGTAGCGGAAAGCAGTTCTCTAGAAACTAATTTGGTTTTGAGTTTTGTTAAAGGTGCTTACCATCTTACGAACGATCTTTGACAATGTTTGCAATTATATTGTCTGTTCCCATGAAAATTCTTGTGTTTCAAAAAGCGTTTCTCATTGTCGAAACGCTTCTCGCAAATATCACACTGGAATTGTCCATCATCCCGGATGGACTGGCGAATGTTTCGTATTTCATCTGCAATGCGCTTCAATGGCACCATATTTTCGGAGTCGGTTTCTGAATCACACCCAGGCTGTCCTATTTTAGCATCATCAACCTGTTCAGGCTGCATCATGGATTGCAACAGGCCTTGCACTTCCTGGCTGCGCATCCGAAACTGGTGAAACTCTGTCAATCGCAACCGGCAGATAGAGCAGATGGCTCGACTCAAACGATCATCGTGGGATATCTTAAATATTAAATCGGATATTCAAGTTTAATTGGAAAAAGAATAAAGCAATTACACATTATACCGATATCGAAAGATAATTCAGAATCCAATTAAGGAGATCGTCGTCCCTGAGAACATCATCGACGGACTCTTCACTCATGCATAGCCGACAAATTCGGTAAGTGTCGCCTAAGTCTATGGGCTCTGTTTTGATTGCAATTGATGCCATGGGATCTTATTTTGAAGATTCTGCACATTGAAACTATTAGAAAAATTATTGAGTAGTATGCACCCAGAATTACCTGCTCTTACTAACGCAAAATGAACTCCCCCAAGAAATTATGACGTTTGAGCGGGTCGAATAATGAACGCAAAATGAACTTTTGTACGAGAAGACGACCCGCTCAAATATCAAAATCCATCGGGTGAGTGAATCCGATGAACCGCTGCACAAGTCTAATAGACTCGTAGACTAACGAAAAATGAACTCCCCCAAGAAATTATGACATTTGTTGAGCGGGTCGCATAATGAATGCAAAATGAACTTTTGTTCGAGTGGACGACCCGCTCAAATGTCAAAACCTATCGGGTGAGTGTATTCGATGAACCCTCACACAGGTCTATAGACCTGTGCAGTGGTTCATTAAATTTACTCACCCGATGGATTTTGACATTTGAGCGGGTCGTCTTCTCGAACAAAAGTTCATTTTGCGTTCATTATGCGACCCGCTCAAACGTCATAATTTCTTGGGGGAGTTCATTTTGCGTTAGTCTATAAGACATGAATGAATGAATAGACCAAAGCAAAATGAACTGCCCTAAGAAATTATGACGTTTGAGTGAGTCGTAAATGAACGCAAAATGAACTTTTGTTCAAGTGAACACTCCGCTTAAGTATCAATGAACTAAACCGCGATGACGTCACGCGTCAATTTTCAGCAAAAAGAAAACCTCATCTGAGGGCAAAGTTTATAAAAAAATGAACATCAACGTGAACATCCGGTGAACTAACAGGTCCGAATTCACTCAAATGTTCATCGGCCCGCAGCGGATGTCATTTTTTCGAGAAGAAGAATCGTGAAAAAAGAAAACGCTCGTGGTTAAGTCCATATGATCAATATCCAATGCACCAATAGACCTGTGCAGGAGTTCATCAAATTCACTCACCTGACGGATTTTGACATTTGAGCGGGTCGTCTTCTCGAACAAAAGTTCATTTTGCGTTCATTATGTATACCTAGTACATGTACTGTCACAAAATCGTAGACCCCCTCCCCCTAAAACCTGTGACATCATTTTTGAACGACCCCAAAAGGGATATAAATTAGCAAACATTGGGTTGTCTATTCTTGAGTGATGCGCGGTCATACAAATGCCAACTTTGTTTTATATATATAGAGAAAAAAAGAAGAGAAGAGATTCATTTTTTAAAAATGGTTCAACTGATCAATGATACCCCGGCGGTCAAAGATCCCCCGGATTACGGTACTTTCATTCTATTGCTAAATTTGGTTTTTGAAATCACATCGTTTCGCAACAAAGAAGATCTCACTTAAGGGGGTCAAATGCAAAAGGGTGTAAGTGACAAAAACTTGGTTTCGAAAAAAATGGGTGTAAAGTTTTCCAACATTTTTCGTTCCATACAAATCGTATGGAAGTTCAGAAAATTACTTATTTTCTGTGATTTTTTGCAATTTTTACAGATAACGTACAAACAATATCAACATATTGCCGCAAAGCTTTAAAACCAAAGCATTTTTTGCTATTTTTTATTTATTATCAGACTAAGGCCGGAGTGGCCTGTGCTGCATATAAAACTCTTCTCCATGCAGCTCGGTCCATGGCTGCACTTCGCCAACCACGCAGTCTGCGGAGGGTCCGCAAATCGTCCTCCACCTGATCGATCCACCTTGCCCGCTGTGCACCTCGCCTTCTTGTTCTAGTCCGATCGTTGTCGAGAACCAACAGCTGATGCAACTCGTGGTTCATTCGCCTCCTCCACGTACCGTCCGCCATCTGCACCCCACTATAGATGGTACGCAGCACTTTCCTTTCGAAAACTCCCAGTGCGCGTTGGTCCTCCACGAGCATCGTCCAGGTCTCGTGTCCGTAGAGAACTACCGATCTTATAAGCGTTTTGTAGATAGTCAGTTTGGTACGGCGGCGAACTCTATTCGATCGGAACGTCTTATGGAGTCCAAAGTACGTACGATTTCCAGCCACTATGCGTCTCCGAATTTCTCTGCTGGTATCGTTATCGGCGGTCACCAGTGAGCCCAGGTACACGAATTCTTCAACCACCTCGATTTCGTCACCACCGCACACTGTTTCCTTTCAAGGAAAAACGTGATCGAAATTATTTTGACCTAGAAAAAAGCATTTTAGACCTGTAGTTTCTTTAGCAAAGTTTTTCCGTTGAATATTCTTGATTTTTTGGATGTATCTATTTTGTGATTAATCCCCCTAGAAGTGAGAAACAAAAAAAAAATTTATTATCAATTTAAAAAATTCATTTTGTTTAGCAATGTTGTAGAGAATCTTATTAGAAAAAATGTTGCTGAAGACACTATAGGTCTATCTTTCAATTTTAATGGTCAAAATTGATTTTTAAATGAAAACGCGCTAAAAATCACTTTTCTTTGAATAACTTTTTCAATCAATTTTCTACAATTTTCGTATGTTCTACAATTTTGATCGCCATGAAAAAATACATGTTTTGCTATAAAAACATATTTTTTATCTCTTATATGTGAAGAGATATTCAGTATTTTCTAACAAAAAGTGAACTTTTTCTGTACAAAAAATCTACTAAACTTGCAAATTCTTGCAAACGAAACCACCTCCACGTGAAACTATGAAGTAAACACTAACGAATAATGGGAAAATCATTTGTCGCTCGTTGTCCCTTCCATGTTAAAACTATGAACGTAATCAGTTTATCACCAGATTAACGGAACCAATTTTTTACTAGTTCAATTGAGCTGTTTCTTGTTCGGGTCGTTCAAGGTTTGTAAAATATATAGAAATTGTTTTTATTATTATATTTCCATATTTTGGTATTTCACTATTAAATTACACAATTAAAAAATCATGTTATAATACTAAAAAGTTAATCATCACTACAGTCGCTGTCGCTTTCTTCTCTCGTACTATCATCAAATAAAACCAAAGTTTTTTCGCATCTTCCGACAAAGAGATGCTTTTTTCTTCAAATCCTCGAATTGACGTGATCAATGGATCAGATGTCTCTAAAAGCCGGTGTATGAGGTCTGTGTTTGTTTGCACCCTTGAAAACTTCCTGGTATGATCTTCTCTGTAGTTTCTGATGTCCTTATTTCGCGATTCTAACGCCTCTTCCGTTAGTTGACCAATAGGAACAAGGAAAGAAGAAATTACTTTTGCACCATGAACCAGTATTTTATGCACAGATGCTGGCATTGGGTACCATCCGGGTACCATTGATCGACGAGAATATGAGCAGTTTGCAAGGCATATTCTTCAAACTTTTCGGAATCAATTTTACAACCTGAAACGAGTACAAAACAGTTCATAAAATAACTCAAACATGAGTGGTCGAAAATTACCAGAAGCCATTGTCTCAAGGATAATTTTACATCGATATATTGCTTCAGGTTTGATTTCTGTGATCTGTACAGATTGCTCCCAATTTTTAAAAAAGCGCCTGGCAGTATTGCCGTCGTTGCTATTGCCGCATCCACCAGAACGAGGCTTGTCGACGATCAATCCCATTTCCTTTTTAAATTTCGATTGGATGATGGTTTTCCTCTCCGATACAGTTTTCTTGTGTTCTGCTGTTCTTGCTTGCCATTTCTTTATATCCAGACGATAAGCCAAGTGCAAAAAGTACTCGAAAAACCGAATATACGCATGAAGCACCGACAAACCAAACTGGAAGGTTCCTTCATTTTCATTCCGTTTCAACACTGCATTCAAATCATTCATTTGCGACGGAGATGCGCCACAAATGTAGCAGCATTGCGATGAAGTTGACGTTATGGTATTGCATATTTTCCCGTCAACCATTGTCATGAGCATGTTATACTTAACGAGTACGGAACAGCCAAAACACTGGAATTTCGAGGGTTGTAGCTGCGCAATTTGGCTATCCAAAGAAGCTTGTTCGGCATTGATAAGTGCTGCAGTCTCTTTAGCAAATACTAAATGTAACGGCCTGCAAAACCTCGTAGATGAAGGCCGTGGGTTTTGGAAAACAATTTTTTCATTAACAACAATGCTGAATGGGACAATGGATGTTGCAAAAATTTGGCTGTCGGTTGCAGCACCATCATCATTTCTAGACCAACATTTGAAAAGGGCGTAACAGCCAAAATTTATTCCTTCCGATTCTTCGTCTACATATAAAGCTATATATGTGGACAAAGAATCAAAAGGAATAAATTTTGGCTGTTACGCCCTTTTCAAATGTTGGTCTAGATTTGTAAATTTCTGCTTATATACTGCATGGTCACCACTGCCATCATACCCGTACTTAACCGTACACACCAAATTCAACAATTCTTCATCTGAAAAGTTAGGTATAATATCTTTGGTCCTCAACATAATTCGTTCAACCGTATGGTCAAGAAGTGCTTGCAGTTTTATTTCTATGTTTGTCTCGCCTATAGTTAACGACTGCTTATCAGGATAACATCTATTTTTTGCTTCTAATACTTTCTTGTATGCCGGATATAAGTTAGCATTCCGCATCTTAGCTCCTAGCCGCATCTTGTTATATTGCGATACTGTGAGCTGAGCATCACAAACTAACGCCAAAGCTTCGTCTGGAGTGTAAGAAACGCATAGTGATTGTGCGACACATTTCAATGATTTCAACATGTGTGTTGCTTGAGACGGATTACTCTGCGTGCAGATGTTCAAAATTGATGCCTCAACCCTCCTACCTTCTTCATGTAGCTTCATTGAAGTCGCAAATGATAATTCATCTGCGTTGTGCTTGGATCTTATTTCTGATGTTTTCCTTCTTTTAACGCAGTCTGAACTTTCACTGAAGGCAAGATTTTTCCTACCTCTCCTTTAGAAGTCGAAGGAAGTAGGGTGAGTACGGATTGCGGCATTTCGAAATATTGATCAAAATACTTCAACTTCAATACTTCAGCCTCTACGCGCGAATACTTCTTCCATAGCTTCTTAAAATATTTGCTTAAGTTTAAAGAGCATTTCAAAATCTCTGACCGTACATCTCCAGCTTCATCAAAACTGAAATGATTCATTATCTCCAGAGCGAGATAATCGGCTTTTACCTTCATGTTTCCTTCAACACATTTCCATACTCGGAATAAATCGTGGTACTTGAGTTCACCTGCAGGTTCAAATCTACATCTAATATCTATTATTTAGATAGGTAATGAAACTTACTTGTTGATGTCATGTTTCGAAATTGTTTCAAACATTTTTTTTTCACCATATACACAGGAAATTTAGTCACATTAAAAAATTCTGTTCACTACTGCCTTATCTAAAACATAGCGTTGGCTTACGAAATTAACTTTTGTGTTGTGTCGCGCAGAAAAAAAATACTGGTTAAACACTCTGAATCTCGGCTACAATCAGATAAAGGCTACTTTGATATTTTCAAAAATTTGGTTACTACGTAAAGGAATTAGGCGAGGATTACTTGGATAATAAGCACTATATGTACAATGTGCAAATATGATTGAAGAATAAGTAACTGTTATTTATAAGGCACATCGGACCACATAAACGATCCACATAAAAAAGATATGAAAAATGATAGAATTATCGAACAAATATGATGTTTATGTGACATATCCGCGAAAAAAAAAAAGATTTTCGTGGAACATAAAGTATATGGCACATTTTTAATCACAGGTTTTAACATGGAATGGACAGCGAGCGACAAACGGCTTTCCCTCGATGCATTAGTGTTTACTTCATAGTTTCATGTGGAGGTGGTTTCGTTTGCAAGATTTTGCAAGTTTAGTAGATTTTTGGTACAGAAAAAGGGCACTTTTTGTTAGAAAATCTTGAATATCTCTTCACATATAAGAGATAAAAATTATGTTTTTATAGCAAAACGTGTATTTTTTCATGGCGATCAAAGTTGTAGAATATACGAAAATTGTAGAAAATTGATTGAAAAAACAGAAGGGTTATATACAAGATACGACCGCCTGACGTAAACGTCGTAAAGATCATAAGAATTATTTTGGTTAGAGCCTAGAGTGATTGAAATTTTGACTTTTGCGCACCCTTATGCTTGAACGATAACATTTGCTGTTTTGGTGAACCTCCTAAATTTTCAACTGAATTGGTTATAATTTAACTGAGTACGAGCAGTTGGAAGTTTGTATGGAAATTACTATAGAAATCGCCCCGTATGTGAGAGATCATTTCGTGAGGCGGATCATTAACTATTTAGGGAGAAATCTCTCACCGCCGGACACTTCCCAATACCGGACACTTCTTAAAACGACCCTACTTGCAAAGGTCCGTCCAAGGTCCTCCGAGGTCCCGGCAAGGAAAATCAGATATTCATGTGATAAACTTTGTACAAAATTTGAAGTTGAATAAAAATTCTTCACACCTGTTTTGTTACATTTACTTCAATTCAATTATTTCTTCTTGCTGAGAAAGCCACAGAAATTAGCAGAAACAAAAATTGAAGAGAACTTTGAAAAAGGTGGGAATTTGGATTAGGATTTAAAAAATTTAGCTGAAGAGTCAATTAAGCTCCACTAACAATTTTTAATATTTACAACTTAAAGCACGTGAATAATATTACTATTCTGAATGATGTCTTTATTCATGTAACAGGAACTTAGTCACATTTGAACATGATGCAATAGCGTCCGGTACTAGAAGACATTTTTCTAAATCGTAAAATTTTTCACCAAAATTCATCGTCGAAAAACGTGTTCAAATGATCAAATTCAAAGTTTGTATGAATCATCAATGGTCAATGGTCATATTTTGTGTTTCTTTCTTCTATCTATTCTTCCTTTGAGGCATTATAACTCACGAAGAGGATGACCGATTTGCGAGATTTCCTCACTAATCGATTCGTATTGGGATCAGCTGTGTTTCTATATGCAAAAGGTTAGTAAATTTTAAAGGAAAAGTTGGGAAAATTGTCAAAATACAATAGCAAGTTTGGAGAAAACCTAATGCGATCGCTCGAAAAATGATCTAGATTGCGGCGTCGCAATCAACGCAGAAAATGACATTTCGAACGTTAAACGTAAAAACCCGAGCAACACTGGGTACGTTCTGCTAGTATGGTATAAAAGGAAACATAATCCGGATAGTTAAAGTTTTTTTTTGTTAAATGGCTTATGTTCCGGCACTGGAGGATTTCCCCCTAAATATAATCAACCCGAAGATTTCGTAGAGTATTTCTAAATCTGTAAGACGATTGTAGTTGCAAACCGATCGGATTTTGGTAAGCAAAGTTATAAAGAAAATAAAAATGCTCATTATTGATATGTTATTCTTTTACGTGCTCAATTGAATTTCCCACGATTTAGTATTTCCTTAATAATTTTTCTTGCAAGCAGCGAATTGTTTTGCAATAAAGACGATTTATTCACTTGCTAAGTTTCCTAGGTTTCCTATGATGCCGACGTACTCATATATTTTTAGATATCAATGATCAACATTGCAAAACGGTTTTCCGAAAAATTTACTGTTTTCATAGTAATTCTGGCAGCCTATAACCATGGAGCACCTAAATGACTTCGAATTGGTGGATGATGTTGCACTCCTCGCGCAACGGTGCTCTGATATGCAGAGTAAGCTCAACGACCTTGCCGAGCGCTCCTCTTCGGCAGGTTTAGTCATCAACGTCAACAAAACCAAATCGTTGGATGTAAACACGGTGACTCTTTCCAGTTTCACAGTAGCCGGGCAACCAGTGGAGAATGTTGAATGCTTCACGGGTAAAAATCCGTTCCCGAAAATGAGAAAATAATTCATGATTTCCTGAATCCAACGTGATTTCATGTTATGATAATACACCATGAATATAAATCATGATTTCATGATTTATTTTCGCGTAACGCAACCAATGCGTTACGATTTGGTTGTTGAGATCGAAAAATTAAAAAAAAAGTTCAGCAGGGGTTTTAACTCGAGTACACCGAGTGAGAGTCCGGCATGCTACTTTTCAGCCGTTCTCACTTCTTGGGAAGGGAGTGTTCGAAGTATAACTGGTTATGCATTTTGTTGACTGTTGAAGATTGCGTAGTACCATGAATAATGTTCCTGAAATCATGAATTATAATCATGATTTCATGAACTGGCATGATTCATGATTTCATGATTTTTTATTCATGATTGTGGGTATGCATTTGTTTCCGTGTTCCAATATCTTGGTAGCCAAATGGCGTCAGACGGCGGTACCAAGATCGACATAGGCGCACGGATCAAGAAAGCAAGGGCTGCCTTTGCGAGTTTAAGAAATATCTGGAAAAACAGGCAGATAAGTGAACGCACCAAAATACGAATTTTCAACTCTAACGTGAAATCTGTGCTATTATACGCTAGCAAAACATGGTGTGTATCAGTGGAGAACACTCAACGGCTGCAGGTGTTCATTAACAGATGCCTGCGGTATATAATTCGGGCCTGGTGGCCTCACAACTGGATCTCAAACAACGAGCTCCATCGTCGTTGTCACCAGAGGCCGATAGCAACAGAAATTCGGGATCGGAAGTGGGGCTGGGTCGGCCACACTCTACGTAGGGGCGGAAACGAAATCTGTAAACAAGCATTAGACTGGAACCCAGCGGGACATCGCAGCAGAGGCAGACCCAGAGGCTCATGGCGGCGAAGCCTCAATAAAGAAATAAGAGAAGTCGACCGAAATCTAACCTGGCAACAGGTTAAAGCGATAGCCGGGCAACGCTCAGGATGGAGATCTTTCAAGTCGGCCCTTTGCACCACCGGAGGTGTACAGGATCCATAAGTAATAGTAATTCTCATACAAACCGCGCGTGCGTGCTTAGTCAAATTACAACCATTGGGATGTTGGTTATATGGGGTCGGGAGGTAGCGAGGTTTGTTTTGTTAAACGTTTTGCCGCGTGTAATGTGTAGTTTTTCCGCAAATCATGTTCGATCGCACACCAATTCATTTATGTTTCGAACAAAATTGGCGTAACTTACTATATATGAAAATGGTTGGATATGACAATTTAAAATTTTCATTTAAAAACCCCAAATTTATTATTCCACAGTGGTGATGATGCCTTTTTTCGATTGTTATTCGGCTTAGAGTGATCAATGCATCTCATAGTTAATTGCCTATTAAATGGCGATTAAATGTTTTTGAAGTGCTATTTTAAAGGGATGCTGCCTAAATAGTAGGATACACGCTAACTTTCACCTACTCAGTAACTGAGTAAAATTGCATTGCTCCCACAGAAATTTAACTCAATATCCGTCAAAAAATTTAGAGTGTAACCTTGTTTAAAGTTGATAATCAATTTTAATATTCACCTCTTGCTTACATGAACATGTCCAGCATCTCTAGCACTTTTTCATTAACACTACTTTTTTTGCTCCGACCGCGGTCACTGCTCTGGTTCTATTGTTGTACTTTTTGTGCGAATCACCGCACAAAAGTAGAGCGCAAGAACCAACTGCAGACGGCGGTCGTAACGAAACTGTGAAATTTTACTGGATTTTTAAAGATTTGGAATTTTTAATGTTTTTACGTTGATAACCAATAGTTCCAATGGGCTTAAAAAAATGCTGGAGAGTTACCGATTCGATTGATAATAAAATCTCGAAAATCCATTGAAAGATAAAGGAGCCATGAGCGTTTGAAATCTATCCTAATTTCGTGACGGTCTCGAATTTGGAAATTTCCGTTTTACACCCTTTATCAGAGTCTTCCCCTTAGACGTAGTTTACGTCAAAAGTTATTCAAAGAAAAGTGATTTTTAGTGCGATTTAATTTAAAAATCAATTTTGACCATTAAAATTGAAAGATAGACCTATAGTGTGTTCAGCAACATTTTTTCTAATGAGATTCTCTACAACATTGCTAAACAAAGCGAATTTTTAAAATGGATAATAAAAAAAATAAATTTCGTTTCTCACTTTTAGGGGGATTAATCACAAAATAGATACATTCAAAAAATCAAGAATAATCAATGGAAAAACTTTGCCGAAGAAACCATAGGCCTAAAATGTTTTATTATTGGTCTATTTAATTTCGATCACGTTTTCCCAAAAAGGAAACAGTGTGCACCGATAGAAACTCGTGGTGGGTGGCTTACATTGACCTCTCTGAGCCTCTTCCTATCGTGTACTTCGTCTTCGACGTGTTGATGACTAGTCCAATCCGTTTAGCTTCGTTTTTCAGTCTTATGTAGGCTTCCTCCATCCTCTCAAAGTTACGTGCCATGATATCAATGTCGTCGGCGAAACCAAATAACTGGACGGACTTCGTGAAAATCGTACCACTCGTGTCAATCCCTACCCTTCGTGTTACTCCCTCCAAAGCGATGTTGTATAGCAGACACGAAAGACCATCACCTTGCCGTAACCCTCTACGCGTTTCGAAGGGACTCGAGAATGCCCCTGAAACTCGAACTACACACATCACCCGATCCATCGTCGCCTTGATCAACCGTATCAGTTTATCCGGAAATCCGTTTTCGTGCATTAGCTGCCATAGCTGGTCCCGATCGATTGTATCATATGCGGCTTTGAAGTCGATAAATAGATGATGTGTGGGCACGTTGTATTCGCGGCATTTCTGCAATACCTGACGTATGGCGAACACCTGGTCTGTGGTAGAGCGTTCACCCATAAATCCCGCCTGGTACTGCCCCACGAACTCTCTTGCAATTGGTGTTAGTCGGCGGCATAAAATTTGGGAGAGTACCTTGTAGGCGACGTTCAGCAATGTGATTGCGCGGTAGTTGCTACAATCCAGCTTATCGCCCTTTTTGTAGATGGGACACACGACACCTTCCATCCACTCCTGCGGCAGAACCTCATCCTCACAAACCTTGATAATCACCCAGTGCAGCGCTCTAGCCAGTGCCTCACCACCGTATTTAAACAGTTCTCCTGGTAGTTGGTCAACTCCAGGGGCTTTGTTGTTTTTAAGCCGACCGATTTCCTCCTGGATTTCTTGGAGATTCGGAACCGGAAGTCGCATGTCCTGCGCGCGTGCTCCTAGGTTCATTACCATACCGCCACCGTTGTCTGCCATATCGCCATTCAGGTGCTCTTCGTAGTGCTGCCGCCACCTTTGGATCACCTCACGCTCGTTCGTAAGAAGGCTCCCGTTTATGTCCTTACACATATCGGGCTGTGGCACGTGGCCCTTACGTGAACGGTTCAACTTCTCATAGAACTTTCGTGCGTTATTAGCGCGGTACAGTTCCTCCGTCTCTTCACGGTCTCGATCTTCCTGCTGGCGCTTTTTCCTCCGGAAAATCGAGTTTTGTCTGTTCCGCGCCCGTTTGTATCGTGCCTCGTTCGCCCTCGTGCGGTGTTGCAGCAATCTCGCCCATGCTGCATTCTTCTCCTCAACTAACTGCTCACATTCGCCGTCATACCAGTCTTTCCTCTGATCCGGTGCCACCGTGCCTAGTGCAGCGGTTGCGGTGCTTCCAATGGCGGATCGAATATCTCTCCAGCCATATTCAAGAGATGCTGCGCCTAGCTGCTCTTCCGTTGGGAGTGCCACTTCCAGCTGCTGCGCGTAGTCTTGGGCTAGCCTACCGTCTTGTAGCCGCCCAATGTTTAGCCGCGGCGGACAACTCCGACGCGTGTTGATCACCGTCGAGAGTTTTGAGCGCAGACATACTGCAACGAGGTAGTGGTCGGATTCAATATTCGCACTGCGGTAAGTGCGTACGTTCGTGATGTTTTACCGTCGATTAGAACGTGGTCAATTTGGTTTTCCGTTACTTGATTAGGTGATTTCCATGTGGCCTTGTGGATATTTTTGCGGGGGAAGAAAGTGCTTCGGAGTACCATTCCGCGGTAGGCTGCAAAGTTTATGCATCGTTGGCCGTTGTCGTTCGATACGGTATGCAGACTATCCGGTCCGATGACCGGTCTATACATTTCCTCCCTTCCTACCTGGGCGTTCATGTCACCGATGACGATTTTGACGTCCCGCCGTGGGCATCCATCATATATCTGCTCCAGCTGCGCATAGAACGCTTCTTTCTCGTCGTCGGATCTCCCTTCGTGTGGGCAGTGTACGTTGATGATGCTATAGTAGAAGAAACGGCCTTTTATCCTCAGCTTGCACATCCTTGCGTTGATTGGCTGCCACCCAATCACGCGTTGGCGCATCTTACCCAGCACTATGAAGCCGGTTCCCAGCTCGTTGGTGGTGCCACAGCTTTGGTACAAGGTAGCCGCTCGATGCCCGCTTTTCCACACTTTCTGTCCTGTCCAGCAGATTTCCTGCAGCGCCACGACGTCGAAGTTGCGGGGATGTAATTTTTCGTAGATCACCCTATCGCAACCTGCAAAACCTAGCGACTTGCAGTTCCATGTTCCAAGCTTCCAATCGTGATTCTTTATTCGTCGCCTAGGTCTTTGCCGATTATATCGAGTCGCATTATCTCTTACATTGTTCGTAATTATTGGTTTTCCAGGCAGCTTATTGGGCCTGCGCAAACCTCCTGTCTCGTTGGAGGGCCGTCGTGTCAGGGCTGTTTAGCGTCCCACCTAACACCAGGACTTGGGTTTATGCGCTTTGACGGCACACGGTCGCTTTGGTGGGGCCAACTTGCGGATACATGCAGCTTTTTATAGGAATATAACAGGGCCCACTGCCAAACCACACCATATTCTAGGCAAGCCCCAAAACTCGCAGATGGCCTGGGGAGGGATCGTCAAGCCCTTGGACATAGTCCCTGCTGCCCGACGCGACAATAGGTTGGCCGAATGCTCCAATTTTATTTCGATGGAAGCCATTTTTCAAATTTCATAGAATTTAAAGAACAGTTTAAAAATTTAACAATCGCCATCCAGCTGAATTAACTTTGAATTTATTTACTTTTTTTCGATTAGATTGGGATTAAACAGACATTTTGGCCGATATTTTGACAAACAAAAATGAATTTTCTATTCAGTGAACCGTGTTAATGAACTTTCCATAGAACTTTTCATATAAGAAATCATGCATGATTTCTTATATGAAACAATTAATTTCTTACTAATTAAATTTATTGAAATTAAATTAAATTAAGCTTTTCATATTAAGAAATTATGCATGATTTCTTATATTAAAAGTTTAATTTCTTATATGAAAAGTTTATTTTCTTATATGAAAAGCTCATTTTTTATGAAGGACGAATCTGAACGGGCGTATCACTGGATACGGCTTTACTTCATTTCATTTGCTTGACAAGTTATTGGTCGAAAAGCACACTACGGCAATGTCGTAATGGGCGATATTCTGAAGTTGTCACCCTGTAAGGAAATGACTTCAGCGTAGTCACAGTTCAAAGGGACGACGATGACTACGATAAATGTTCATGATGAATGTTGTTCTGATTATTCATTATATTGTGTTTGTTTTCGTAACTGTCTGTGAGATTATTTTGGTCTGATTGCTGAACATGGGCCAGATTTTATCGGTCTGGTAGTGAAACATTACTTTTTCTGTGCATAGCATCCAGCATTCTGGATCAGTCATAATAATTCATAATAAACAAATTACAAAAACAACTACCTTCTTTCATAACAAATAAACATCCCTCAATTTGTCGATACAACTACAGATTTGAAGTGAAAGTTCTCTTACCTATTCATTGATTGATTGAAAATTTTCAGAAATTGCAGAGATATCCAAAAAAAATATTCAGCTAGTTTGAGTATAGAAACTTACAAAATGAACGAATATGCCTATGAAGCAGGTAACAATTTAGATCATAGTGTCCCGAAAGTATGCCGCTTATGCCTGAGTGAAGAATTGCTTGAGAACCTCTATGACCGGATGGATCTATGTGCTTGGATTTCAGATCTTCTTTCGATTATGGTATGTATTAATAATGTATGAAAAAAAAAAACTCAAAGACTACCAATCTGTATTTTAGGTGTCTCAAAGCGACAACTTGTCCCCATGGATTTGTGTTCTCTGTCGGCTAAGGTTACAGGATTTCTACGAGTATCGTCTAAGCTGCATGGAAGTCCAAGAGGTTTTAGAGAACGGATTCAATGTGATCGAAGATGAAAATAATTCTCTATCTGAAGACCCCAACGACACTAGTTCGGATATTATTCTCATGACTCCAGTTTCCGATACTTCGCAAGAGCAACCTAACGAGAATAAATTGCTGGTTTCGGAAACTAAACGTATCTATAAAGGAGGCTATAAAGGACGACATGAAACATGTACTATTTGCGGCAAAACAATCCAAAGGTTGCGTTTAGAAGACCATCTAAATATGCATCTTGGTAAGTTAAACCATTATGAACGCATGCTGATGTTTTCGTATGAACTTTGAAATAAAAATCACAGGTTTGAGACCGTATGCTTGTCAACGAGGCTGCCAGGAACTGTTTTTTCCTTGCAAGTATAAGCGCCAGGTGCATTACCGAAAGGTACACGATGGTTTCAAACACGAATGCTTGATCTGCGGCCGCACCTTCGGTTCTAGACAGGGTCTTTTCAGTCATCATAAGAGACATCACACTATAACCACGTATGAATGTAACATTTGTCATAAACATTTTTCGTCAAGGTAATTTTAGAAGGTAATTTCGAAATATGAAATTAATAACGCCCTTTTTTATTTTAGCTATTTCAGAAACCAACACAAAACGATGGTACATGAATCAACTAACTTTGGTTTACCTTCTGATCAGCCACATGAAAACTCTGATAACACAAATAATGCAGGATGTGAAGTATAATAAAAAAAATTGTAAGCAGTGACCGTATGTAAAATGAAAGCATTATATGTCTATAAATTAGCGCTAAATTGACAAAACTCATTGCAATGTATCCGACATCCTCTCATGATATTTCAGGGTGTCTATTTAAAACCAATTTTCATTTTTATTTATTTCGTTCAAAAGAGGGATGCTTATGCGAGTCTTCAACTATCTTTCAGGATTGAATTATTAGAACCAATAAAATTGAAAAGATGTTAGCATAATGTTGAAAATCGGTCACAACTACTTAATGAAAATCATTGCTTTTTTAGCCATTGAACATGAATTGTTGAACACATGTCTACGACGAGTTTAGTACTCTCCATTTAATTCCACTACGTTTTGTTATCTTTGCAGATACGTTTTTCGACCACAACTGTGTGGTCGTATTCAGTGTCTCGTACTTGACTCGTCGTGACTTAGTCGAGTGTGGGCCACCTAACCTTCTCCCCGGCTACGCCGGTAGAGGTTCTGGACGGCCCATGGCTTGTGAGGGCGATGAACCGCAAGGTTTTCGGCCTTCGAGGTGGCGAAGGGAAAAGCTAGACGCCATCATCGAAGCATAATATCAGTAAGGACCTCAAGGGGAGCTTGTTGAAACTTCGAAAGTCGATGTTGGACGCCAAGCTGGAGAGGGCGGTCGGGACGGCCAAGTGCGAACCCGTGAAATCCGTGGAGTCGAGGTCTACCCAGACTGAGGCCCAAGGATTCGCGGGCTCGGGCAAGGTCGAATCGACCGAGGGCGTGCCAGCGAAGACGGTGGTGCCAAAGTCTACCCAGACTGAGGCTCAAGTATTCGCGGGCACGACGGAGGTGAATCTAAGGGTTAAAGACCTGGACGAGATGACCGAAGTCGAAGAACTCGTCACGGCACTGCGGTGACAGTGTGAAGTGGAGACGCCTACCGCAGCCGTTCGGCTACGGAAAGGTCCGGCAGGGACGCATGTAGCATTGGTTCGGCTATCTGCAGCGGACGCCTCCAAGGTAGTCAAGTTAGGGAGCGTCAAGGTGGGATGATCGTTTTGCCCTGTGGGCATATATGAGCAACCCGAAGTTTGCTTCAAGCGCCTGGAACCAGGGCACAAGCAATGGGACTGCAAAGGCACTGACAGAAGCAAGCTCTGCAGACGCTGCGGATTGGAGGGACACAAGGCACAATGCTGCACGAACCCTCCCAATTGTTTGATTTGTTCCAGCAAAGCTGTGAACAGCAAGCACCCCATGGTGGGTTCGAAGTGCCCGGCGTTTGAGCGTGCTGCAAAATCACAGTGCAGGTAACGCAGCTAAACCTGAACCACTGTGATGCAGCCCAGCAACTGTTGTGTCAGACAGTTGCTGAATGGGAGACGGATATCGCCATCATATCGGATCCTTACCGGGTACCCGCCAGGAACGATAATTGAGTCACCGATGGGTCTAAAATGGCGGCGATATGGACAACGGAGAAATACCCAGTCCAAGACACACGACAGACAGACAGACAATACCCAGTCCAAGACCCAGTCTTCGGCACACGAGGGCTTCGTCATTGCCAAAGTCAACGGGGTCTTCTTCTGCAGCTGCTATGCGCCTCCTCGATGGTCGATTGAGCAGTTCAATCGTGTGCAGGATTGTTTGACGGCTAACTTGATGGGGTGTAGGCACAGTGCAGGTAACGCAGCTAAACCTGAACCACTGTGATGCAGCCCAGCAACTGTTGTGTCAGACAGTTGCTGAATGGGAGACGGATATCGCCATCATATCGGATCCTTACCGGGTACCCGCCAGGAACGATAATTGAGTCACCGATGGGTCTAAAATGGCGGCGATATGGACAACGGAGAAATACCCAGTCCAAGACACACGACAGACAGACAGACAATACCCAGTCCAAGACCCAGTCTTCGGCACACGAGGGCTTCGTCATTGCCAAAGTCAACGGGGTCTTCTTCTGCAGCTGCTATACGCCTCCTCGATGGTCGATTGAGCAGTTCAATCGTGTGCAGGATTGTTTGACGGCTAACTTGATGGGGTGTAGGCCGGTGGTGATAGCGGGGAACTTCAACGCTTGGGCCGGTGAATGGGGAAGCCGTTCCACGAACCAACGGGGGCAGATCCTGCTGGATTCACTGTCCATGTTGGATGTGGACGTGGCCAATGTCGGTACCAAAAGTACCTACAGCTGGAACGGGGCCGAGTCGATTATCGGCGTTACGTTCTGGAGCCCTGGCCAAACGAGTAGTTTAAACTGGAGGGTAGATGATGGCTACACTCACAGCGGACACTTGGCGGTTCGCTACAGTATCGACTATACGACCAGTATTCAGCGGACGGAAGAAGGGGCGAGGCCTAGCCCTCGTATGTGGAAGACATCGTACTTCGACGACGAGGTGTTTAAGGAAGCGCTCCGCCGCGAGCACAATACTCTCGGTCTGAGCGGCGAGAAGATGGTAACAGTACTCTCGCGTGCATGCGATGCATGCCTACACAGTTCGAACGAAACCTGTAAATTTCCGTTTAAGTAGATGTAACAAATTGACCTCCGTGTTAAGCATCGTAAGGTTATAGGTTATTTTAAATTTACACGTGCTGTAATTTACGAGTTTATATTTTTATAAGAAATTTAAAAAAATGCGACCAACATGGGAATCGAACTTCAATCCACAGAGTGAGAGGCCACCTCGTTAGCCACTCGTGCGTTTCAACTTCTTGAAAGCGAGCCGACCAAAGAGTATCAAGTTAAGCGTTCTGTCGATTTGATTATTCTTCATCAGACTGAACGATAACTTAAATTTACATGACACGGAAACTTCTTCGAGGCGCGAATGTTTGAGACTCAGTATACTGAATACATCACAGATTTCTCGAAGTGATGTTATGTAATCATTGAGTTACAGCGATGAAATGCTGCGTTATAAGGGCCACTTTGAACAAACATCCGAAAATTTCAATTTGATTGATGCTTATATGAATAAAATAAGCGCCAGCTGCGGTTTGCATGAAATGGAATGGGAGATGTTTTGATTTGTTTTGACAGCTACGTTCTCGCACAACAAGGTTTCCGTTAGACGCATGTAAAATTGAGTCATGTTGAATGGAAATATCAACGATTTTATCGTTTACATCACAGAGATTGAAAATTATGATATAGTACACATTCTGTTACCAAATTTTACATTCAGTAAGGATTTCCGTCGTGGCTAATTTCCAGAATATTTTACTGTGTAGGAAAATCCACCCTAGGAATGGGAGGCCACCGGCTCACTGGTAGACTTAAGCAATTGCGAACCTGCGCCGCGCCTGCCTACCGGCACGGAGGTGGATGCAGTGAGCACGCACAGAAGAGGAGCGTGTTGAACGACGGGTGGCGTTCGTGGCTGTGAGAGCCGCTCTGAAAAAAAAGATTAGATTAAGCAAAAAGCCTGCTTCGAGGGCCTGTGTCAAAGTGCCAACGCGAATTCATGGGGTGACGCCTATAGGGTCGTAATGGCCAAGCCACGTGGGCCCGCACAGAGCAGTCTCCAGAGATGCTGGAGAGGATCATCGCGGGGCTCTTCCCACGTCATGACCCAAGTCCATGGCCTTACTTTGTGGAGCTGCCAGGGG
The DNA here is from genome assembly GCF_024139115.2 of Armigeres subalbatus. NCBI lineage: Eukaryota > Metazoa > Arthropoda > Insecta > Diptera > Culicidae > Armigeres > Armigeres subalbatus. The sequence continues at coordinate 425,792,495 of NC_085140.1, read as the reverse complement.
CCAGGGTGCACGACGAGGGAAGAGTAACCGTGGTGGAACTTGCGGGGATTGCACAGTCCCTTAGTGTAGGTAAGGCGCCAGGACCGGATGGTATTCCGAATGGTCATCAAAGCGGCCATTGCTGAGACTCCCGAGATGTTCAAATCTGTCATGCAGAGATGCCTGGACGAGGGAGTCTTCCCTGAAGCATGGAAAAGGCAGAGCTTGGTCCTATTGCCAAAGGCGGGAAAACCACCGGAGGGGAGTTCGCTATTGTGCAGTAGTGACATTCGACGTCAGGAATGCATTCAATAGTGCCAGTTGGGCAGCTATTGCAGATGCGCTCCTGCGTCTTGGAATTCCCGAGTACTTGTACAAGATTCTCGGAAGCTACTTCCAGAATCGAGTACTAGTATACGACAGGGGCGGGGCGGAAGTGCGTTGACATAACCTCAGGGGTTCCGCAAGGTTCCATACTGGGTTCGGTCCCAAGCAGCACGCGCAACATCTTTCAAATAGGTGTTTGTTCCTAATAAATTGCATTGAAGACACTAGCAATACATCGAGTCACATTAATGCCACTTCCCAGTATTAGAAAAACACAATGTTTCATTTCCGTTTAAGTGGCATCGCAATATTCTACCCATCTGACTTCTTGGGTGGTTTAAAATTCGATGTGTTTCATATCAGAAACAAAACAGATAAGTTGCAGAATTAATAACACTTCGGTTCATTGCTGTTACGACAATGTTTCTGATATGTTGCAAAACACTTTGAGCTCAGCTGAGCAGTATTTTATTTTTGACAGTCCCCTACATGTTCCGTATAAGGTACAATGAAGTTACAAATGACTTTGTTGTTTATGTAGTGCACTTGTAGCAGAATCTCCAAGTAGAATTGTTGGTGTGATGGTTATAGTAGAAGGTTGCAAATCTCAAGGTCCATGGTTCGATTCCCGGTTGGTTTTTGTGTTTTTATTTTCATTGTAGCCGCAAGATGTTCCAAATAGGCTCCACCTCTTGCGCTTTTTGTGTCACAAAGGAGTTCCAAATACGACGCGTTATGCATAAGTCAGACCTTTAGTAAGTCACACCACAGTTGTTGTTACTCACTGAGAAACAAGAGGTGTTGCTTGGGGGTGTTATGGAACGTCATGTACGACGGTGTCTTGAGGTTGAAGTTTCCGGTGGGCGTGGTAATCGTCGGCTTCGCTGACGATATTACGCTGGAGGTCTACGGCGAATCGATCGAAGAGGTGGAGTTGACTGCAGCCCACTCGATCGCAATTGTGGAGGAGTAGATGAGTTCCAGGAAGTTAGAACTGGCTCACCACAAGACTGAGGTGGTTGTTGTTAACAACCGAAAGTCGGAGCAACAAGCGATGACAAGAGCAGGCAACTTCGCGGTCACCTCTGAACGCTTCATTAAACTCTTGGGGGTAATGATCGACGAAAGGCTCACCTTTGGAAGCCACGTCAATTACGCCTGCAAGCGTGCCTCAACAGATATAGTGGCATTGTCCTGGATGATGTCCAATAGCTCTGCGGTTTATGCCAGCAAGCGCAAGCTAGTGCCGCTCTGTCCATACTGAGGTATGGGGGGCCAGCTTGGGGCACGGCCCTGCGTATAAACTGCTACAGAACGAAGTTAGAAAGTACGTATAGGCTCATGAGCCTAAGAGTTGCGATGAGGTTCTCCTTCCAGGGTGGCGGAGAGTGGAGTGAAAGAGGCTGCAACCAGCAGCACCGGAGTCTCCCCAGCAGTGACTGGATACTGCCATCACGCTCGGCGGGCCACTACCCGGAATGCGGGTGGTCGCCGAGCAATTCGATGATATCATCGAGTTCGCGAACGCAAGGCAGAACATCAGTAAGGAACTGAAACAGAACCGTTGGATGCTCCGCCAGGCTGTTCGAGTCGCAAGACAAGAACAGGATGCGATTATCAGGCGGGTAGTGGGAAGAGAGAAGGCCGGCAAAGGTGCTCAAACCGATGCCTTCTCCTTCCTTGGAGGAGCGACCATAGCCTACGAGGCGATTGATTTCAGCCTGACGGCCAATGATGAAAAGACTGCGCCTAACCCGAAACGGCTCAGGCAGCATTCCGAGATGAAGGCGCTTAGAGCAAAGCCAAACGACGTGCGACCATAAAGGCCATAAAGATCGGGGTGCAGAGGAGCCCGAAGGGCGTCGACCCGAGAGGGTAACTTCTCGGCCCAAAAAGGCGAAAGGCACCAACCAGGCGCAAGTCGCCGGGTCGCAAAAGGGTACCAGCCGGCCTGTGCCACCTGCACAAGGGGCAGAAAATCCCTGGCAGCTGGTCAGTAGGGCAAAGCGGAAGGCGACCCGCAAAGAAAGCTAAGAACAGAGGAGAGGCCTTGTTGGTGAAAACTGATAAAGCAAAGTACGCTGAAGTCCTTAAATCGATGCGGGCGGCCGAAAAGCTTTCGGCGCTGGGTCAGGACGTGCGAAGCGTCAGACGCACCAAGACCGGTGAAATGATCTTGGTTCTGAAACGCGAAGCGCAGGCTAGTGGGACTGACTACAGGAAGCTGGCCCAAGAGGTATTGGGTGACGACGCCGAGGTGAGGTCGTTGGGGGCGGAAGTGACCCTCTAGTGATACTTGAATGAGGTGCTCACAGTTGGATCCACTTTAAGTAAAATTGATTATGTTCTCAGTGTTATGTGTCTTTTTCACACGTCAGAATGATTTATGTTCGGAAATATGCTTAAATTTTCATCAAATCGTCATTAAATGATTCATTATTCAATTTTTTAACAAAAATTAGTTAGATTCATCCGATTCACTTCAATTTTGGTTTATGATTGAATTTCTTCCTTTTTTATAGACCTAGCATTCGATTTCTGGCATCTTTCTTTTTTAACAAAGCAGAATTTCTTATTGGAATTGGTTTGCCATATGTTAGTAGAATAAATACAATCAACTGTTACTTATATTCATCTCCGACATGTGTGAGTCCTATCAAATGAATGCAAGTTACCAGAAGCAAAAACTGAATATGTATAAGAATCTCTACCCGTTTAGTTCTAATTTTGGCAAACGAACAGTAACTGTTGATCAATTATTTTAAAATGTCTTCAAGTGTAGTTGAAATAAAACTAGAAACATTTCAAACCCCTGAGCAAGTTTGTCGATTATGCTTACACGGACATTTGGAAGTACCCATTAAACGGGTATCGAGTACCCATTTTTTCAAAAGGTTCTGGAATGTCAAAAAATGGGCATTTTTCTGATGACATAAAATGTATATTTTTATCCCATTATGAAATAGCTCTTCTCACACAAAATAATGGGTAAATTCGGCCCATGTTGTTAATTGTTCACCACCGCCATATTTTTTCTTCAATCGAAGTGTGTGCTTGAAAATTAACAAGTAAGCCCAAAAGTAATATTTTATTAGAGATCCGCTATTCGTATTTCCAATGTGAGATGCTTCGGAAGATAATAATAGTGATCAGCAAGATAACGGAAGACCTCGCGAGCTGAGCCAAATAGTAAGTTTTTCTTCATTTGTTCATCACTTTTTCCTTTGTAACACAGAGCATTTTTTTTAGACAATTCAACATTCCTACAATTCCCAAGTAGCTTGCACCCAAGTTAGCATCTCTCGGTACACAAAGGATTTCAAGTATTTCCTGTGTTCATTTTACAAGGATAAGCTGGTATGCGGACAGGAAAAATCAAATCAATCTCCCAAGGCAGCGCAAAACCTATATATGTTCAATTAGCTTAAATCCCCCAACAATGTTTAAACGTTGCGTTACAATAAATATAATAAACTCATTGGTTAAAATTCAATATTTAGAATTTTCTATTCCAAACAACCCTTCTTGAAAGAACATGAAATCCGCATTACATAACCTCAATTTATCGAAAATAAAAATGGGGCTTATTTACTCATTTTAACAATGAAAGCCAGGTGTGAAAAGTACCCATTATTTGAAGTTTTTGTAGTGTACTCATTAATGAGTAAATCGCGTTTACCCATTAAATGAGTTATGCCGCTTTTCTTCGAAATGGGTACGAAAATACCCATTAATGGGTACTTGATTGCTTCCGTGTAGGTGAAGACATGCTTGAAGACATATTCAAGCACCCGGACCATCAACAGTGGATTTCAGATTACCTCTCCATAATCGTAATCTATGTGTACCCCAAGGTAATCGAAGTTTACTGAATCCGACTATTTTAGGTTTCCGAAACGGACAGCATTAGCCAATCGATGTGTGCGAAGTGCCGGACCCGGTTAAAAGAATTCCATGATTACCAGCAGCGATGTTTGGATGTGCAAGGTGTTTTACAATCAGAATTGCAAAGAAACGTGTCCAAAGATAAGCAAGGTCTTCGCTTGAAGTGTGACGTTTGCGATAAAGAGTTTCAAGTTCATCGTCAGCTTAAGGACCACAAGAAGATTCACGGACCAAGGAAATATAACTGCTCCAATTGTGGGAAAGGGTTTATCAATCCGTAATATTATTTGGAAATCTTCACAAATAGCATTAAACATTTTAACTTTTTTTGTTTAATATTTTAGCTCACGTTTGGCTAGGCATATGGGTAATAGAAAATGCGGGAGCTATGTGTTTCATAAAACGACTGGAGATCACTGTGAAGACGATTCCAATTTCGATTCTGAAACTGTAACCGCTTCGGAAAACACAAATCATAAGGACAACAGCGATCTTATGGTTGACTGTGAATCGTGTGATAAAAAATTCAGAAATAAGAAACAACTGAGAGATCATCGAAGACATGTCCACGGACCGAAGGATCATGAATGTTCTATATGCGGTATGGCGTTTATTACAAGGTACACATTCAACGTTCTTAAAAATTATAACTAGAATAATCATATGTTTCGCGCTTTAGACAACGTTTGGATAACCATTCGAAGACTCACCTAGGATATAATACCAAGGACTGTATGAAGCTGAAATCAGTACCGAAGGTAGCCTCGAAAAATAAAGAAGCTATGACGAAGAAGCAATCCTGTCCGTTGTGCCACAGGCTAATTATGGCAGTTTCCATGGAAGGACATTTGAACAGACACAAAGGTAAAGATCATTAAACCTTAAAGGCGCAAGGCGATTTTTTTACAAACCGTCGAAATTATTTTTAACGTAAATTACCAAACCATTAAATTCATTAACAATAAACGTATTTCCGTTTTGTGGTTTTCAAACAATATTGCATATTAAGGGTTAGGACATCATTATACAATTTTTGAAACAATGCAATATATTTATATTTCTTAAAGGTATTCAGCCATTCAAGTGTGAGATGGGATGTTCGAAAGAGAAGTTTTTCTGCAATGAACAGAGAAAGAGCCACTACCAAGACGTGCACGGATGGCATGCCTATGAGTGCGACATCTGCCACCAGTTCTTCCATACCGGCAGAAGCTGCAGGGTGCACAAAATGAATGCTCATGGACAGGGACACGAGTGCCAGGATTGTTTCCTAATATTTGAGACTAGGTATGTGGCGCAGAAGATGTTGTTCAATTTGTAGGAAATAAGCTGAGTTTGTTTTTTTTTTGGTTCTTAGCGCTGGGTTAGAGAGGCACATTGTAAAAGCCAACCATCCGAAGAAAAACTTGATGGTGGATCAACAAGTACAAATGAAGCATGAGACTGAACAGCAGACGGGACTGGAACTGGAAGACATGTTTGAAGCAACAGACATCAAAGTTGAGTGTCGATCGGACGAAGATGAGGAAATGGCCAGCACATAGCAAGCGAAACATTGAAATAAAATTCCCAGTATAATACCGTGATGTACCCTAATTTCGCGCATTAGGATAGTTCCTAATTTCGCGCAAAAGTGTTCCTAACTTCGCTCATGTTTGGAATTGAATATCATTATTGGTTTGATGAAATATAATCAATTAACCAATAGAAGTATGCATCCATTGTTCAAAATATGCAGATAACGGTATCAGACAGCCGTCAGTGACCCATTCTTTAGTCGAAATGATATGTACCTATATTTCGACCCTGGAGCTTTGCTTAGATTTTACTTCATGCATTTTAGTTGACACAAGTCATAATTCCTAAAATATCGTTTGCTTCTGAAATATAAACCATATTTTAAGAAAAAAGGCATTGTATGAGCAATGTTTAGCTGGTGTACAGTCAAACCTCCATGAGTCGATATTGAAGGGACCATCGACTCATGGAAATATCGAGATGTGGAAGAGAAAATCCGTGGAAAATTGTTTGAAGGAACCATCGCAGTAACCCAGAAAATATTTTTTAATATGGCATAATTTGCTTCCATGAGTCGATATCGAGTCATAGAACATCGACTCATGGAGGTTTGACTGTATAAAAAAAGTTTAAATTTTCGAGACGTCATGCAAGAAAGTCTTAAATTCCGCTATGTCTTACATAGGACATCTTCAAATATGTGTTTTATTCAACACATCTTCAATATTATAAACATTATCGAAAAAGCTGCTGTAGTTTTATCTTAAGTTTAGCATCATTTCACACATCGCACATTTTAGCATCATTTTACTCATCGGATTTGGTAGCTATTGCAGGCACTGATCTATAAGATTGTTCAAGTCAACATTAATCGATGTCGGTGGTTATCCGCCTGAAAATTAGAAAAAAAAGCGTATGGGAATGAACTTTTCGGGTTCTACACTCAAATAAATCAAATGATATATTTTAAATGGATTCACACATAAAACCTTAACTGAAGGCATAATTTAGGATTTATAAGCGCCTAATAAAAAATATGGCTAATCTTTTTAAAACACAATATTGAGTTGAATGAATTTGAAGTGCATTGAATAGAAAATAATATGCTGCACATACAATTTAAAAAGCTTGTTATAAGGCAAAAATAACAACAAAAAGCTTCAGAAGGAAAAATTTGCTAGTCGGGTTATCAACGAATTTTAATTCTGACCATATCAGAAGCGGAAGTGAGGAATTGATTAAACGGTAAGTAACCAAAACGAATTCTCATGGTTTTCCATTTACTACGAGATTTACTATCTCTTCGATCCTCACTTTTTTTTACGGATCAGGTTGGATCAGGCTCGGGATCAGGTACATACTTCGGGAACTTCTTTTGAACAGCATGCGGCTCGAGATGCGGCAGTTCTCCACCAGCGGATGGAATCCATTTTCTCATCCAAATTTCTCATCTAAAGTGAATAGTCAAATCAGGAAATATAAGGAAGAAAAATGTATTGAATCAAATTTTAAGACGCAGGTGTGCACCGGGAAAAAGCTGTAAAGCCGGGCCGGGACACCTGCGCAGCGTGCACTTATAACGTCTTTATACATGGGGATTGGGCCTTTACATTGGAACTAAACGAAACTTGAATAAACAATGTTAGCCTATGCTTGAATTGAATTTCTAAATATAAACATCCTTGCTTTCCGCTCCAATTAGATTTGTGTTTAAAATTGAGTGCAGCACTAATAAATAAATTGAAACACTTCATTATGAAATCTATGTACAGGTCTTATCGTATTATAAGTGGTCTGCACATATAATGTATCATGACTGATCCGATCAATAATTATTAGTGTCGCACATATTTTAGATCAGCCAAAGTAACTGGTCAAAATATATGTGCGAAAATAATAATAATAATATGCACTTTATTCTGAGTGTATTCAGGGTAAAACTGTCCTGTGTATTATATTGCTTTTGTTTCATTAGAATGTTCCAATGAAACTACGCAACAACAATAAACGAAATTAGGCACCATAATTACTCTCATATACCTAATTTCGCTCACAAAGCGAAAGTCTAAATAAACACAAAATACATAAAATTTTACACTTTTCAATAGTAATGACGAATAAACATATCCAACAGAGCATAATGGATACAAATATTTCCAAAAAGTAGCCAGTTTTGTACAGTAAAATCATTTGTTTACTTGGGTCATGTTCTTCGTCGCTGTGCTAAGCACACGCAAATATGGCGGTCGATGGGAGGATCAAATTGAAATAATTTTATTTGGTGTACTAAACCAAGTTTGTTCTTCAATTTTTTTCGTGAAAAACATTCAACAACAATAATATTTTGTAATCCTCCAGATTTTTCAATTTTGACTGATACTTAAAAATTGACAAAAATAAATGATTTTATAATGCGCGAAGTTAGGGCGCGCGCGAAATTAGGGCACATCACGGTACATACATTACATATTACATTGTTGTTTGTAACGACGTTGTTAAAATCTCAGATGAAAAAATCCCATAGTAGAAGCATAAGTACTAGAACTAACGCTAGTGGCATTGAAATTATTTTGCAAATTTATGCTTCAAAAAGCTTCAATTGGGCATAATTTATGCATCATGTGGTAGTGCATGTTTGATTTCTTCGCTAACATCGATTTGACACTTGTAGTGCCGGTACTGCCAGATAAAAGTAACCTAGATGTGAGTCACGCGAACAGGAACGACATTAGCAATCTTATAAATATACCTACTTTTGAATCAACTAATCCCATTTATCACATAGCCATATGGAGATATGAGGTTTTTATGTTACATTTTTTACATTCAATACTACATAGAAGGCTATAAAATGGTGAGTTGACATCCGGGAAGGAGCGCCTAACATAGCTCTGGTCCTCACAAGTTGCAATACTCACGCTTCCACCTCCACGGGTCTTCCGATGACAATTGACCGCCAGGGTTGCGTACTTAGCTGGTAGTGTAGCCTGGGCACTGTTGTCCTTCTGACATAAGCTAGAGTGAGAGCGTAATGGTTTCATGGTAGTAAGGAAAAAGAGTTCAAATTGTTACAGTAAATGCTTCAAATCAAGATACGATTTTCAAACGATTTTTCTTAACGGCGAGTTTTTATCACTTGATAATTAAAAAGTAAGATCACGGGTAAGTTTTGATCACCCTCGATTTTTTTTTTAAATTTGATCAGATCGTGGCACCGAATAAAATCTTTTCGACAAACTTTGGATAACACAGAATGCCGTCGGGACAAAATCTGCTAGACACTGGTATACGAGTTGAACACGCTCCCCAAGGAGTTGGCTTCCTACTAAGCGCCCAGGCACACTCTGCGCTTATCAAGTGAGAACCTATAAGTGAAAGGATGCAGGGCTGGTAGCGATGAATGCCGTTCAAAATAGTGACTTAGTGACCAACGATGACGAAAAAAGTGACCAAATAGTGACTTTCAGATGCAGAAAAAGTGACCAAATAGTGACTATTGTATGCTAGTATTAACTAGGCAGTGAGCTGAGTTGTATTTGCATTGTCACTATGTAACTCGTAGTAGATTGTAAACTAGTGATATCATTTTGATAAGAAAATTATTTTGAGCTTTTTAGTGGAATGTCTTCACTTGTCCTAAGACGAGTTTATACCATCCCATTGAATTCCACCACTTAATTGTATCTTGACAAGATACAATTAAGTGGTGGAATTCAATGGGATGGTATAAACTCGTCTTAGGACAAGTAGTGATATCATGTTTTTCTTTTGAAATCTTATCTAGAATGCTATTAGGAATCAAGAAAAGACAAAAATTACACAAGCATGAGGATTACTACTGCTGGCTTCACCGTAACTAGGGAAAGGATGGAGCAAGAGGCAATCAACTTGGCAACACCCTCATAAATATCACAAAGTTGGATATTTAGGAAGGTATCTATTGGGTTAGCTAGAGGCTAGCAATATGACCATGGTAAACCTTATTCCGTGACACACCACATAATGGTATTTACCCAGCGTCGCGGAAGCACACTAAAACAAGTTTACAATTTCAACAAGGATTTTGAAGATTTTTCCGTGAAGCTGCATCTTGTGTATGAAAATGGGAGAATGATTTATGTATAGCAAATTTTGCGCCGTCTTTTACTACCGTCTAAAAATATTGTCTCACATATATTTTAATATTCCCACCAGTTTTACCATTTATGGATGATTGGATGAGCTGCAAAAAAGTGGGAAAGAGTGCAAGAACGATGTTTTGGATTGTCTCTGGAGACGAGCCAGCCTAGGGCTGGTATCTTTTGACAGCGCAAAATGTATGGAATATTACGTAAATAATGACATCATAAAGCGTATTTACCCTGAAACGCCAATTATTATGTCATTAATGGCGTAATCTGAATAGGCTATAATATTCCATACATTTTGCGCTGTCAAAAGATACCCGCTAAAAAGAATTTATTACGAACAATTATTACGAGAGAGCTTTCGTTCTAACTGGGATGCAGGGAGAAATTCAACAAAACAAAACTGACAAGCGTCACGCTCTCTTTGCCAGAGAGAAAATTCTCTCTGTTTTCATTTCGTTTCGTAGTTGACAGTCATGCTCTTTCTGTCGCAGCAGGGTCGAATGCATGTTAGATGGAAATCTTCTGAACGCTGAAGAATAACTCGGATTGTGATGGTTTTGTGGAAAGCATTTTATATGATGAAAAATAATGATGATAATTATTTATTCTCCACTTATTCAACATGAATTGTTTAAAAAAACAGATGCTCTCTAGAATTAACATGAAGTATTTAACTTAAACCTAGATTTAATAGAACAAATCGAATAAATTTTCAAAGTTCAAGGGCCAATGCGGAAGACAATTTAAAACGTAGGAATGGTTGTAAAACGAATATATTTGATGAATAAACATGATTTCATAAATTGTTTCAATTCTACTCCTTGAATGGCTTAATATACTTTGAATTTCAACATTTTTCACGTGGGACAACTGTACGATTTGAATGGGATGTATACTGCCGTTCTACGCATAATTGTCCCATGTTACCTTTGATGAAAAAATCAAAACTCGAATCAGATTGTCCCACCAATTTTAGAATTGATTGGATCTTGAAATTTAACAAATATTTTTGGGATGTTATCAGCGTAGGCAACACTTTTCCAGGACATAAAACAGATCACTACTTATTTAAACGGTTTTCAGTCTCACTTATCATCAAACAACAACTTCATTGTTTCAGTGGGACAAATTGACTCGAGTTTGAGATTTTTCATCAAAGGTAACATGGGACAATTATGCGTAGAACGGCAGTATATATAAAGTAGAATAACCTTAAATAAAACATGGATTGGTAATGCATTAATTCATCCAAAATCCAGTTTAAATTATATCACATTCACACGATTCGATTTTGTTAGAAGCTGTATCATTGATTGTCGAGTAGGACGCAATGGTTCAGTTTCCATTTTTGAAAAAAAATTAAATTGCTGAGTTGCCCTTCATACATGGAGATACTGGTGGAAATACATTTTAGTTCGATAATATTTCTTGAAAATTGGTCCAATCGTCCTTTTTTTTATTTATTTGTGAGAATTCCCAAAAGTATCTAAATTTTTCTATCAAATCAAATCGTTCGATCATAGTACAGAATCAAAATACTTTTTAAACTTAAAAATAAATTGAGGAATAGTCTGATTCCCCGAAGAACGGCGCACCCAACTAATGAATGTAGCTTCGCTCATTATCCTTAATGAGAGCTTCAAATATTCTTCGAAAATCCCTTTTCATATTTTTTTTTTCGTAGAAACTTTGTTCAGAAAAAAATGTTCGATTGTCGCCACACAAATAAATGCTTGATTTCGCAAATTAAATTTTAAAACTCTCCTTGAATTCAATCCTGTATTAGCGTGCAAATGAGGAAACATGGAAACGTCAAGATATATTATCTAGCTGCAGTCTGAACACCTCGTAATAATTGGATACCCTCTCACTTAACAAAGTCATAAATAGCCCAATCTGAATAGGCTATTATAGACGTGTGAACATTTGTGTTGGCACGTTGAAAAATTAGCACGGTTCTTCGATAAAAAAGCAATAAAATGATCTAATTAATTACTAGACAGAGAATTATTTGGAATCACAAAGCTCATAAATCTTTATCAATCTTGACAATTGTTTCAAAAAACTTGAATTTAAAATTCTGATGACTTTTTTTAAATACAATTTTTAATAATTATTAATAACATTTTTAATAATAACATATTTAAATGCACACAGTGCCCATTTGTCATTTTTTGAGCTCCTGGTCTCGGTTGCGCGTGAATCGATTTGACTAAAAATTTACCCAGAACTCAGATATAACATGTTTCATATATAAGTTTCGACCGGCGCGAAATCCGCGCCAACTAAAATCAAAGACGCGACATGAAATCCAATTCGCGACAACTACGCGCGAAATGTCAATTTTTGTTACCACAATTTACAGAACGTGTACGTATAATATAATATAACTGGATTTTACCACATTGAAAAAGAACAAAGAAAATATCCATTAGTATCACATCCATTCTGGATGGTCCTGTTCACCAAGGTTCTACCAATTAAGCATACAAGAATGAAGACGTCAAAATTATTTCTATAATCAACGTTTCATAGAGAAAATGATGGTTGCAGCTTTGATGTAATTGATGTTCATAAGCCAAACTTACGTAAAAATTAGGTAATAAAATAATGTTAATTTGTTTTTCGAACAAAACTTCTATATACAAATTATTTGAGTTCATATAAAAATATGAAAATTATTTGGATTTACATCCAGAGAAAAATAATTCAGAGTCATACAAAGTTGTTCAAGTTTCACAAAATGTGATCCATGGTTTTTCATCCATCCTGAAGATTTTTTTTTTCAGAAATTTCAGCAGTAGTTGAATTTCTGTGGAAAACCTTGTGGAAATTTCTAGGATTTTTTAAAAGAAATTGTGCGGAAAATACTTCAATTTCTGTGAAATCTTCTCCAGGAGTTTGGACGGGAATTCCAACAGAAATCCGATATCAGTACAAAAATGTTAATTCTTGTAAAAACTTCTCCGGCAATCCATCAAAATAATCTTCTTTAAATTTTTCCATGAATACCGATGGAAATCGCTTTGAGAATTCCTGTAGATATTGTTTGTGAAATCGAATTCCTAACAAAAACCTTCCGAAAATTATTTCCAAATATTCAAGACGGAATTTTGCACAAATATTTCGCAACAAAAATTATAGTGAAAGTTCCTCCAAGAGAAAAATATCTATTTTTTTGGAGCAAAGTTCAGCAGACTGAAAAAGAGTCTCATCGAATTGTTGGAAAATTTCAACGGGAATTACTTTCATAATAATCAGAAAAATCCTATTTCTGTACAAGAAACAAGGAACATATTTGTGTTTTGTATAGAGCAATATAAAACCTAATTCCTAACAAAAAAAATCGAAAAATGATGGCATGGTTTCATGCTGTTTGGTTCGTCGTAGAGGGGTTAATCAAGAAGAAACTAAGACATATCTCGGAATTATGTTAAAAATGACGTGACAAAAATGGATATTCAACAACGATGAAAAATGACCACAAGTGAAGTGTTTACCCTTATAATGCATTCAATAATGGCTTGTGTAAGGCATGGCTTGGGTAAGCATAGACTTCAAACGTGGAGTTCCTTCTTAACAACATTTTGCTCAACCGTCTAAGACGAATTAAGTACTCTCCATTTAATTCCACTATTTAGTTTTCGATATCTTTTCAGATACGTATTTCGACCACAACTGTGTGGTCGTCTTCAGTGTCTCGTACTTGACTCGACTAAGTTTCCTCAGTGCAGAATTACTTCTGACATATCTTGCTTTTCATTTTTTGTTTTCGAAACTATTATTGGATCCTGAATTTCAGTCATCTTAGGGTATTTACGCACAGCCGTTTTTTAATTTAAAAGCCTGGTTCCAGTAGTCCTCAATTTTATTCTCAACACTTCGTATTTAACAACCTTTATTCATGGAGAAGAAGATCATAGTTCACATGAATTGCAAGCAACCTGGTGATTTCCACAATTCACTTGGAGCTTTTTTTTTGTGCAGTTTCTCAAACTCAAAATTTTTTACAAACGGCGAAACGATGCGAAAATAGTGACTTTAGTGACCATTTTATGAAAAATAGTGACTTTTGGATGCAAATAGTGACTTTTTAGTGACTAGGCTCAAAATAGTGACCAAGTCACTAAAAGTCATGAAAAATAGTGACTTTAGTGACTTTTGGATGCAAATAGTGACTTTTTAGTGACTAGGCTCAAAATAGTGACCAAGTCACTAAAAAGTGACTCGCTACCAGCCCTGTAATCGTTGCCAGATTTAGAACACGACAAAGATAGCTTCTACAGTCAACTAAATACTAAGTACGAAGGAAGAATTCCGAAGAATGATATCAAGATTTGTATGGTCGACTTCAATGCGAAGATCGGATCCGACAACTTGAACCATGAGCGCATTATGGGACGCCATGGTCTCGGAAAAAGAGAGAAAGCTCACAAAAATGCTGACCACACTGACCGCACAAGACTCTCATGCTGCAGCAAGAAACAGTTTGCCGATGAGGAAAAAAAGTAAAAAATGTAACGAACAATTTGTTGGCAAACTGTTTTGGTTTGTTCGGTGCATGAAATTTGACTGAATAAAATGTAAACAATCGCATAATCAAAGTGTTTTACTGTACATTTCCCAACACTGATCCTGTGATCATGTGTGGACCTTATTGTCACGCTCCGTATCATTCCGGAGCTCCGTACCATTCCAAGAGCCCCTTTACTTGGTATTCATTGACTACGAAATAGCTTTCGACCGTCTCAACAACGAGAATATACGGGTTTCTGAGAATATCATCGGCCTCATCGAGGCACAGTACGAGGCCTTCTCGTGTTGAGCACTGCACAATGGGGTCTTGTCCGAGCCTATCCGGGTCATAGTTGGTGTGAGGCAAGGATGTATTCTATCATCGTTACTGTTCCTTAACAAAAAAACGAATTTTCAACTCTAACGTGAAATCTGTGCTGTGCTACGCTAGCGAAACATGGTGTGTAACAGTGGATAACACTAAACGGCTGCAGGTGTTCGTCAACAGATGCCTGCGGTATATAATTCGGGCCTGGTAGGCTCACAACTGAATCTCAAACAACAAGCTCCATCGTCGTTGTCACCAGAGGCCGATAGCAACAGAAATACGGGATCGGAAGTGGAGCTGGGTCGGCCACACTCTACGTAGGGGCGGAAACGAAATCTGTAAACAAGCACTAGACTGGAACCCAGCGGGACATCGCAGCAGAGGCAGACCCAGAGGCTCATGACCGCGAAGCCTCAATAAATAAATAAATGAAGTTGACCGAAATCTAACCTGGCAACAGGTTAAAGCGATAGCTGGACATCGCTCAGGATGAAGATCTTTCAAGTCGGCTCTTTGCACCACGGTTGGTATTTATTAATTTCTCGATTAACCTGAACTTTCCCAGCCTATGAAATACCACCTGAATTTTCTTTGATTTTTGGTGAAAACTGGGTGTATCCGGAAGCAGGCCTTACATAAGTGAATGCGTGCCGCTCAAAGGGCACTATCCCACGATCAAGCGTCTGAACATCAAGGAAGTATGGCTTAAACAACATATGTATTATGTAATGATGGCATGCAGCTACTGAATAAGAAATGCTTCTTTCCGAAACCCGTAAAAAGTTTGACATCATATTTTTTTTAAAAGGCTTTATTAATGAGAATTTCAGCCCACGTCTGGCTCATATCAGAGACATCATAATGAGGGTAAACAGAAAACATATTTTGACATCGACATCCAATCGAAAAGGGGGGGTCGCATAGCGTAGTTGGCGACACGTTCGCCTTACAAGCGGATGGTCATGGGTTCGATTCCCAACCCCTCCACCAAACCCTCGTCAGTCGCCAGATCCGCAGCCCATACGGTAGCGTTTGGGAGACGCGCCTAACCGTCACGGCTGCCTGATGACGACTGACAACTTGTTCTTCTCGGAGGCATTCCTCCAACGTTACCCGGATAAATGGCAACCGAACAATGCAACGATCATCGGATACACGACATGGACAAACGGACACAATGGACTCACGATGAGATGGACTGGCAACGACAACAATAATGAATAATGGAAATCTAAAAATAGATTCTGTGTGGATTCTGTACAGCAGAATGCCACAGTAGATCTCGGCACAGTATCGGTTAAGAAACACAGAGTGCCTACCAAACACACTTAAAATAAATCGCCGAATTCGGTAAAATTTTACCGAAATCTCAACAGCAGAACTGTTCGGTAAATAATTTTACTGATTTTCGGTGATTTTGACAGTTGGACAATGGAAAAAATTACAAAAAATCTGTAAAATAATTACCGAACAGTTCTGCTGTTGAGATTTCGGTAAAATTTACCGAATACTGTGAAATGAGTCAAGTGTGAATAAAGAAAGGAATAAAAAAATCTAATCGAAATCATAATTTGTTTTCAAATTTTGGTCTCTGTGATTTATTTTCTTATTTTGATTACAGTTTGCTGTTGATTCATCAAACTTCATATTGAACTGATTACTTAGGTATTTCGTTATCATTATCAAAAATCAATCAACATTAGAAATAGTTTTCAATTTGACATCACAGTTAGTTTTCTGCTGTAGGTTTTGTTATTTTAACCGTTTAAACGATTAAAAGGATACCAACTACCAACCTAAGTAATCAAAATCAGCGAATCCTCAACAAATTATCGATTAGATTGCAAGCTTTGCTCGGGAAGTTATTCCAAAATTGAAATCACCTTTCCCGGGTAAACGATAGGAGCATATCAACAGTTAAACGTAATATTGATAACAAAACATGATATGAGCTTGTTTGAATTTGAAGTAAGTGCTAAAAGGTTTTGCTATTAACAATAACAAAGATATTGAAACTTTAGTTATTAGTTTGTTGTTAGCCATAGCAAAATTTGCTTTTTTAATGATATTTCGGAGCATTTTTGTTTTGTTATTTTCGCCTGTTTTTTAGCACTCATTTCAAACAAGATCATACCAAGTTTTGTTATCAATATAGGGGTGATCGGGGCAATACGGCCCACCTAAGGAAATCGTTCCAAAAAGCGCTGAAAAGCTAAAAAATCACCATTCAAATGTAGTTGACCTCTGCTAGGTAGTGTTACCTTTCATACTACATCGATAAATGATGATAAATTCGTTTGGAAATTGTTCAAATGCACTTTTGAAAATGTGTTGATTTTATTGTGTGTTCCCGACTATACGGGGCAATATGGGCCACCATATGGGGCAGTGTGGGCCAACCGTCCAAAACATTTTTTTTGGGAGAGAAACGTGTCGTAATATGGACGAACATGATATGCCTACAACAGTTTAGAGTATTCCATACAAAATTAATAAACCGCCCCTCAGCGGACCGAGCCGATTAGCCACTCTTCACCGTTTGAACAGCCACATTTCAATTGGTCAATAGTCATTTTTTCTGTTTCGATCGCAGTAATGCGGTGTTGTAATTTATCCATAATGAATCTCACATAGATGATAATATTCTTGTATTCGGCAACTAAAATTTAAACTTGTTCGCATATTAAGGCCTAATATCTTGCTCTGTTCAGGTATGCCCTCATTGCCAAAAAAATCCGAGGGGGGAGAGACAAAATAGATTTCAAATATTTCATTTCATTCATTTATTTAGTCTACATCTAAACAGATAACACTGAATCAACAATTTGACGCCACAATACACGGTTCGAGGCCGCATCTCAACATTTTAAATATTTGTATCGGCCTTATAATAGATCTTTTGATTGTGCTGCATTTTGACCTATATTTTAATTAATTTTGTGGCAAAACCTTATTTATAAATCTTATAATAAGTTTGCCTTTGCGGTTGTGTGCCGTTGAGGTAAGGTAAGGTAAGGTAATTTGCCGTTGAGGCATATGTGGAGCATTCTCTTAAAGATCATATAACGTTTACATGATAAAACTTGTCAATAAGCTCAAAATGAGGGTGGCTAATATTGCCCCGTATGTTCATATTGCCCCTACTGCCCCTAACGGCTTCTACCCGGATTGCAGGAGATGATATTCAATACTTACACACTTCCAGAGCAAAGTCTGACATCCTAATGAGAACATAGAGAACACCTTTTGATATAGACATTCAATTGAAATCATAAGTTTATATTCAATTTTTTATCATTTCAACTTTGCTCGGGTTACGACACCAAAATCCAGATTCAAAACAGTAGCAACAGTTTTATATTTGCTTTACCATAAGAATTGCTATATATGTTATTATTTACCCGTAATACGATTAAAAAGAAATCACCCTAACTAATTAAAATCAGCAATTTCACAACATCAAAATATGTCACCGATTTGATCTCGACCTTTGCTCGGGTAGCCAATGCCTTATCATTCCCGTTAGTCAAACCCAGTAGGGTAACGGTACCAATAGTGGAGGTATTAGTAGATCCACAAAAGAAAATATTTTTTAAAAATTGATAATTATGGGAAATTTACAGATTTTATATCTTAGTCAATAGAAATGAATTTGCTAACAAAAATGAGATAGATGTCATTTAACATCAACAATTACCAAATATTGCTTGCACCACTATGGGTACACTGTTCCTTTAGTGGAGGTAAAAATTAATTTTGGTTCCCATAGTGGTGCTATCCATTGGTTTCTTATGAGACTCGCCACTATTGGTACAGTTGCACCACTATAGGTGCAAGGGAGTCAATTTTGTTAAGGAAAATCATTGTTTTCAATAGTTTTCCAAGCAAAATATTAGGATAAGTTGCATTTAACAGGATATTTAAAGCACGACGCATCAACTGAAACCATCGTAAAGTGTATAAATATGATAAATTTCGTTAAAACCCCACTACCTCCACTATTGGTGCTACCTCCACTAAGGGTACGGTTACCCTATTGTATTGTTTTCAGCCAGAAAAATAAACCGTGATAACCGTGGAATGGATCGAGTGGCTGTGGATGAACGAACATTCATTCATATTATCATAGAAATGTTGTGGATGCAAGGAATGTAAAATAACAACATTGCCAATGACAACGACATTATCCTCTCTTGTAAATGTTGGGACAAACTCAACTCGCAATAAGGGTTTGTCCCAAACTGCAACAGAATAGGAATTATCGCCTGCCACGCATTTTGAGAAGTAGTCGGTTTCCGATGATGTTTTTGGTTAAATTAGTATCAGTTATCATAGATTAGACATAAACTTAACCATCTGTTGACATGATTTGCGTTTTACTTCTAAAATAAACAAGTTATCGCAGTTTGAAAAGTTCACAACAATTACCTCTCCATGTTTGTTGCAAATAAAATGGAACGCAACAATGTCTTTATCCTCTGCAGATGGGGACAAAGAGTTATCGCTATTCTCTTTTGTCGCTTGTTTTTTGCATTTTTCAGCGACAATTACATTCCTTGTGTGGATGTGGTTGTGACTCTTGACTTGCTCAGAACGAAATCCAAACAAGCCACACCAATCAGCTGTTCGTGCAGCTTGTATACTCTCAATACGGAGCATCATTATCATTGTTCGTTGTGGGACATCGATTTGTTTGTTGAGTAAATACATTTCTGGTTTCCAAATCCTCGATTTTGCTAATACAACTAATTCCAACATGAGTCTTCAGAGTGATGTACTCGTTTATGAATCGGCGGACGACTGTATTCCAGTTTGCAGATTGTGCTTGAGCGAGGAATCACTGGAAGAAATATTTGAACAAGAGGACCTCGATCTATTGATATCCGATTTCCTAACAATTGTGGTATGATTGTTTAACAACTTCCAATGATCGGATAACATAATTCAATACTCTGTTCTCCAATTAAAGATTTCAAAAGAAGACACGATCAGTCTATCAGTTTGCGCTACCTGTCGAACACGGCTAATCGAGTTCCGCGAATTCAAGTGGCGTTGCCTCGAGGTCCAGGAATTACTACAGGGAAATCTGTACACAGTTCTGGAAGATCAGGAGTGCTTGCTGGAAGGCAATGATGTTCAAGCCGCAACAAGGGAGGAGACTATCGTGAAAGTTTTAGTGGAAGAAGTGGAATCGGCAACAATAGGTCCGAATCATCAGGAACTTGAACAGGATATTGTACCTACTAGGAAGAAGAAACGAAACCGATTCAAACGGATCGAATACACAAAATCTGGAAGAAAGCGATATGTATACGATCTAACGGAGATCTACAACAGCCAACTGGTGGAATGTTCCATTTGTGGCAAAATGATTTCCAAAATTCGCATGGAAGGACACCAAAACATGCACCAAGGTTCGTACCCTCATCTTCATTTATTCGATGCACTTAAAGCTTGGCTCCCCCAACAGGTGTTCGACCTTTCAAATGTGAACGTGGCTGCAACCAGATGGATTTCCACTGTCAGCAGCTCCGGTTGCACCACTATCGGAATGTACATGACGGGGAACGACACGAGTGCGACGTATGCCATAAATCGTATCGATCCCGGCGTAGCCTCAATTACCACACGAAAGACGTCCACTCAGTGAAACCATTCGCATGTTCCGTCTGCTCCCAAGCGTTCTCCTCAAAGTAAGAGAATGTCAATGACTAATACCTAGTAGGTTCAAATTTGTAATATAATACCATTTTATTGCAGCGCACGTTTAAGGCAACACCAAAAATACCACAACCGGGAGAAGAATCATCCTTGCCCGAAATGTAGCTATTCGTTCTACACTAACCATGATCTGAAAAAGCACCTGAAACGGCATTTAAAGTAAACCTTTCACTATTAAACATACAAATTGATTTCAACTGAGAAAACAAAACATACCAATTTCATTACTGAATAAATTTGTGTAGTTTTTAGTACAACGGTCGTGAGCGTTACGAAATTTGTTATATTTGCCAGCTGAGTACCTATAACCGAAGAAATGCAGCTGCTCTATATATTTGAATTTAAAATCACCGTCCCTAACAAAACCGAACATGAAAATTATCAGATTACAAATTTTACTCATAGTTATGTAAGTCTGAACCACTGTTTTAGAGGAATTTTCACGTTTCGTAATTTGACATAAAATTTAAAAGGTTAAGGTGGGACAAGACGGGTTACGTGGTAAGATGGATCTGTGTCGTTTTTGAGCAGCATATAAATTTTAATGCAGGTGTTAAATCTTTGAAAGAAGAATAAGGGGCTGTTTATATACCACGTGAACAGTTTTGGGGGAGGGGGTGTATGGCGAATGTCAATTGTTCATACATTTTTTTTAAATTTATATAAGTAGTTGTCCACGCTGGGGGAGGGGCGTATCTTAAACTGACTAAAGCCTGTCCACGACAGCCTCTAATTTGGTTCCACTTATTTGTCGCTCGATTTGTAATACCAAGTTGAAATGTTTTACAACAATATTTCTTATAAGGAACACACTTTTTGTAAAACATGTAATCTCGTCGATTGATCCAATTTCGGATAAATGAACTGAGGAAGCTAAGATCACTTCTTGTGTCCACGAACAATTCACTTCACTCTTCCAGAGCTATTTCCGAGCAATTCGTTACATATTTCACCAAAGACATCCCCGTATACAAACTACACAAACGATTTCGCGCACTAGATTAAGAAATACACTTTATTAAAAGTCACCAAACGCGTAAATTACAAACTTCAGATCACTTAAACCTTTTTCTTCATATCCAAATATAAACATCAGTCGAATTTATTTTATTGCTGAAACCTGCTCTCATGTTTTGCGAGGTGCCCATAGAATCAGAAGTAAACATAGCAGTAGGTAAATTGTTTCAAATTCTATATGAATTGGAGGTAAAATAGAAGATGTACTTACATTTGGATGTTCAATTCACCTGAACCTGAAAAATTAAATTAAATTATATTAAAGTAGGGGAAAAGACGGCTTTGGCAGGTTTTGTTCTATTATTGGCAGGGGGGTTTTTATTGTTGAATTTACAATATATTTTTTTTTTTGTACAAAAAATATTTCAAGCATAATTTTTCATAACGACGTATGTAACAATTATGAGGATTCGAGAAATCCTTTGCAGAAAGTTGGCAAAACTTTTTCTAAAACTGTTTTAAAACTAAAACTTTTTTCAATATTTTTTTCCGCTGGCATGCATCAATACATGGCACTTAGTAAGCGTGCTTCACGTCATAGCTCAGTTAATTCAAATTCGCTGTAAAAAACGATAAAATTATACATACACCGGTATGCTGTACATTATTGGTCGGTTTTCCATAGTGCACGATTGACGCAACTGCACTTTTGTTTTGTTTTGCTTTTTTGGTACATAGGTCGCTCTTAGTTTCCATATATTAAAGCAATGTATGTAATAGTGAGACTTCAAAAATAGAAAAAATCTACATACGTCGATCCGCAAAAAGATTAAATTAAATAATATTAAGATCAGTGTTGGTAAAAACTCAAAATCTCAAAACTCATGGATGATTCAAATCAAGCATGAGTTGAAACGCGCCCAACTCAGCATCTAAAAACTCATGGATGAGTTGAATCATCCATTTGAATCATCGTAGGTTTTCTTTTGTTCTCCTTCGTTAAAAAACGGTGTATTGACGTTTGTCGCATAAAAAATTAGACACTCTTTTATGTATAAGCAATAAATTGCCCCCAAATTTATTTCAAATGCGTTTTTAAACAAAAATGATTTTTTGGCAAATGAGTGACATGATGCGTTTTGGCATGAAAAATTCAAGTGTGATGCATTCCTTTAAAATCTCAGACGATTTCGTTCGCACGGGAGCGTTCGTTGATTGAGATTTATGAGTGATTTTACCAACACTGATTAAGATCAGTAAAATCGATGCGTATTATATAAAGTCGCGTGTGATTGGCATGTTGTATTGTTTACGTTTCGTGTGGACAATATAACCACAGTAATTATATTTGCATTTTTTTACTACTACTACTACTACTACTACTACTACTACTACTACTACTACTACTACTACTACTACATCATCATCATCATCATCATCACCACTACTACTACTACTACTACTACATCATCATACTACTACATCACCTACTACTACATCACCATCATACCAACTCACCATTACCACTACTACTACTACCACCACCTACTACTAATCATCACCACTACCACCACTACCACCACTACCATAATACCATCACCACCACCACCACTACTACTACTACTACTACTACTACTACTACTACTACTACTACTACTACTACTACTACTACTACTACTACTACTACTACTACTACTACTACTACTACTACTACTACTACTACTACTACTACTACTACTACTACTACTACTACTACTACTACTACTACTACTACTACTACTACTACTACTACTACTACTACTACTACTACTACTACTACCACTACTACTACTACTACTACTACTACTACTACTACTACTACTACTACTACTACTACTACTACTACTACCAGGGTTGCTGTGGCTCTTCTTCGCGAGTGGTAATCGTTGCCTCTTCGCGAGTCATCATTCAACCCCATTCGTTTTTCCAACGACTCGCTGCGAATGGTATTCGAATCGGCGAATTATTAGACCAGCGAGTGACCAAAAACATCAAAAGGAATGAACTCAAATACTTGCCAATCGATGGTTGCTCGGATCTTCTTTCCGCTGTTCATTCGTGTGCTTCATAGCGACGGCGTTTGCGATTGTTATTCGCAAAGTCGAAGTCATAATGGACAACAGGACAACAGCATGCTTACGCATATACACACCCGTGCGATGTCGATATGCGCCTAAGCTGTTGAACGTTCAGTGTGATTTAAATGATGTTTGAATGCTTATGTTAAGTTTCAATCAGCATATGAATAATTATAATGATAAGAATTGAATTATTATTGATTAATTCAGTTGACTTTAATTGGACTTTAATTGTTTCCCCATTTTACATTTTACAGATTAAATGAAGGTGTTAAGACGATTATTTTGTTTACTAAACAAGAAACTTTCCAAATCTTGGCTCTCGTCGTTCTACTTTGATTTCGATAGTACTTTGTGCCAACAATTTCGAGGCCGTCGCGTAAATTTGGTGAACGTAACATATGGTCGGAATTCTGCCAAACCGCATCAAGCGGTTGTTTTAATGACTTGAGATGTTAGGTTAAAAAAACGGAAACCGAATTCATTTAATATCAATACGTACATGCGAACATTTGTTGTAGGATATCCTCAAGCGGTTAACGAATACCCGATATGATTTGTGATTAATAGAATCTCTTGCATGAAAACGTAGGCGAAAATTTTGCTATTTTTTATTGGCGTTTGATGCGTATTAGCAGAATCTTGGCCATGTACAAGTAGTACAAATATTTTTTGGTGCAACGACCTATGGTCCGCCGATTTTTTCCCCTGTTGGGTACATTTTCCACTGCGAGCAATTGATTGACCTATTGTGGCAGTCCCCGTTTTAATATGCTAAGATGTTTTTGAGTAACAGTTTTGTTGGGTGACATAAACTTTTTAGATTGTCTTGCTGTTATTGTTTTTCTCAGATTTCATCAATCACATTTTTTCCAGTTCCTCAGTTGCATTTCAAGGGCACATTTTGAGGCCCACAAAATGTATCTCGCCGGATACTTTGTCATCTGATTTGATATTCTCCTCACTCAATGCGTATTAGATTATGAACCAATTTTGTCGCAAAATAAATTCCTTTTAGCCCATTTTATGTAATTTAGGGTTCTTTTTAGCAATGTTTTTTTTTTTCTATAGATACAAAAAAATCTTACTTATTGACATCTATCTGAGAAATTGACTAACGTGAAGAATAGGACTAACTAATCTACTAAAACAGAAGAGTGTGACAATTTCAGTGAAATATAGTGGAATATTTTTAATATCATTTCTGGGTGGCGCATATTATCCAGTATCGTGCATTTAAGATGCACATACACATTTTTAACACAGAGAACAGACATGGATGCTCGAACAAAATTTCGTTAAAAACGTGTGTAAAGATTTAAATCGCACCTCAGCGCCGCCAACGCAGGCTGCCCGACATAAAAACTCAATTCCTCAATTTCGACGAAGAGAAATCGATTAATACAGTTACGCCCCTATGAAACTAAGTGCGAGAATTGATCTATTATTATATTTTAATGAAAGTGCCATACAGACCTCCAAAGTGAGAAAAGCGCAAACTGTAGTCTTCTACAAAGCTGTTAGGGTGGTGAGATTCATTGTGATGAAGCTCAGTTTGAAATTCAGCTACTGGGAGGTACACTGATGTACAAGGAAATATCTGGTATGTTACAGAACAATATTACAGAAAAATGTACGATGATTAAATGAACTTTACTTAGCTTTCGGCTGATTTATTAGGAGCTGGGTTGTGTACTTTTGGATTTATTGATCGAATTGAATCAGCCAAAAACAATATAAAAGTTTAATCATCGTACAATGTTCTGTGAAATTGTTCTGTAACATACCAACTGCCCTTTTTTGCAATTCTGAGCTCAATCGAGCAATCCGAAACAATTTCCAGATCAAATGATTGACGGACTTGTATTTCCCTATATATTTTGGCTGAAATCCCAATACAAACTTATAATCAAATGCCCCAGCTTAAATTTCAAATAATTTCTCATACACTGCAAGTGGTTGAATTCCCAATTGAATTAAATCCGTCTCATATTTGCTTTTACTATCAAAACAATTTTGCAGAAGTCGGTAGCATTCTAAATCTCATAGAGTGTGAGATATCTCACCTAAAAAATAATTCATCATACACTAGTGCCACCAAGCGGTTGAATTCCTAATTAAACTGGTTCCATGTTGACTCTACCAACCGAACCAATTTGTTGAAGATGACAACTCTCTTATGACCACAAATTGCGCAATAGCGAACCCAACAAGTGATTCCTCATACTTTGGCGCAGCACAGCTGATAAATTCCACAACTGCTTCCATATTGAGTATTACCACTTTAACAACTTCGAATAAGACGCATACTTTCTAAATCTCATCTCATCGAGATATCCCACCTAACAAATAATTGCGCATATACTAGCGCCGCCAAGCAGATGAATACCCAACTAAACTTAATTCTATCATGAAGGTTCTTACCGTCCGAAAAACTTCGTTGGAGATACCAGTTTTCTGAATCTTATAAATTTCGAGGTATCTGGTCATGGTGGTAAAAAAATTCATCTAACACTCCATATCATCGGATTCCCGGAGGCTGCTTCAGTAAATTGTCCCGTGGTCACCCGATTATGGCCAAAAAAGACCGAAAATCATTTTGTTGGCTGCAGGGTAAGTGATTTGAAGAATACACGTTGGTTTCATGTCGATGTTTGACTTAGATAAAGAATGGGAGCTGAAAGTCTACATGTATTGTACAAATTACAACACTGCGCGTGCTCGGTTGTTATAGCAGTGGAAATGCTAAATTAATACTAAGTTTATAGGCAGGCCAAGTTACAGTTAGATTGTAGAGCCATTGAAGAAAAAGAAGAAGGCTTGTTCGAATTTCGACAAAATTTTGCCTATCTGATCTGAACTTATTTGCAGGGATTGAACTTATCATTTCATTATCATTTAGTATTCAGCCAATAATTCATTTCAGAGATGGAATTTCAAAAAGTGTTGTATGGTGGACTTCTAGCGCTGTTTATTCTCTTCAATTTTGTCTAAGGGTACATTGTCCTATGCCTAATATTTACAGCGTGAAACGCTAGTATCATTTAATATACTAAATGATAATAACACACTTATTATCATTCAGTATATTAAGTGATACTAGCGTTTCACGCTGTGAATATTACACATAGAGCAATGTACCCTTAGACACAATTGTAGAGGGAAAATAGCGCTAGAAGACCCCCATACCACACTTTTCGGAATTCCGCCTCTGGAATAAGTTATTGGCTAAATACTAAATGATATTGAAATTATAAGTTCAATCCCTGATTATTTGTCTGTCTACAATTTGTATATTTAGTAAACGGGATTGATTTGCGATTTGGGCTTAACTTGTTTTGTAAACAAACATTGTTTTACGAATTTCGTAGAATGCAAGCGTTTTTATCCAAAACTAATTCCCTTGCCTTACAGAGCTTATTCTCTTGGATCATACTGTAATTTTTGCAGGAAATGATTGCTATAACAGGAATTTGCCAAAGTTTGTTTACAAAATAAGTTACGCCCAAATCGCAAATCGATTCCGACTTATTTTATTAAAGAAGCGTATCATTCAGCATGCATTCTATTCAGCTATGAATTTCACAGCTAAACAATCTATCAACGTTGAAGCTTGTCGTTGGTTGTATTGAATAATATTTTTATCTAGAACATTTCTAGTTTTATGGACATGTATTTAACGATAAGTTTGTGCTTTCCTATAAAGCATTTTATTGCCACATCCTACTCATTCCACATGTGCCGTTTATAGTCAAACACATTTGATTAATTACAATTAAAACGGTGTAACGTAACGTGCCGCGCAAATCCTAAAATCCATGTAAACATTCTTGATCACAAAATCCGCTTCAAACACGACCTCGAATAATGTCGTTTGTAACGCCATGGCATGTGGTCGAGTTTCTGAAAAATTGCACCTAGCGCCAACGAAAACTTTCCCATTTTTCTGCCCAAGCTTCCTTTTAGCAGATATAATTAATTGCAAATCGTATCGGATATCCCTCAACCCCGTAACTGAGAATAGTTTACAACAAATATACGCATGAATTAATATGAAATGATTTTCTTTTTTCCTGCCAAAATCCCGACCATGTTACGTCATATAAATGTTTTATAAAAACGCTAAGTCTTAATATATCGATTACATTCTAAAACCTACCTTTTACATACATATTTTTACTCTATCCGACAATACTAGCGTAAAACTAGCAAAGTGTGAGCATGAATTGTTATCTGCTAGAACGTGCTTACATCATGTCTCAGACTCAGATAGTCTTTACCGCCTATGCGATTTGCATTCGATGCGAGTGGAATCATGATTCTTCGCGAAGAGCAAGCCGCACGTCAAACAGCATACGCATGTTCGGGCGATCCAAAGTCATTAGACAGTCGCAAAGCAAAACGAAAAAATGAAGAATGAACCACACCAACGTTCGTTTTCTGCATTCATTCGCCTGCTGAAGAATAGAACGCAAGAAAGGCAAAATGAATTCTTCGCTAGTCGCTGCTACTCGACCGAGTGGAATTCGTTTTACTTTTGCGATTTTTTCGCTCTTCAACAACACTGACTACTACTACTACTACTACTACTACTACTACTACTACTACTACTACTACTACTACTACTACTACTACTACTACTACTACTACTACTACTACTACTACTACTACTACTACTACTACTACTACTACTACTACTACTACTACTACTACTACTACTACTACTACTACTACTACTACTACTACTACTACTACTACTACTACTACTACTACTACTACTACTAACTACTACTACTACTACTACTACTACAACTACTACTACTACTACCACTACTACTGCACAACAGCAACAACAGCAGCAGCAGCAACTGACAGCAGCAACACCAACTGACTGAACTGGACTGGAACCAACTGGACTGGACTGGACTGGACTGGACTGGACTGGACTGGACTGGACTGGACTGGACTGCACCACCAACACCACCAACACCACCACTACCACCACCACTACTACCTACTGGCTGGCAGCTACTGCTACTGGCCAGGAACTACTACTACTACTACTACTACTACTACTACTACTACTACTACTACTACTACTACTACTACTACTACTACTACTACTACTACTACTACTACTACTACTACTACTACTACTACTACTCGCTTCAACAGTTCTACACCTTTCCCATTCATTGCTATTTGGTCTGTCTCTAGGCCTCCTATCGTGTGTGCTCCCCTGGTGTAGTTCCCTCAAAAACTAACATGCAATTTTCTCTGTGCAATAAAAATCCTATTCGACTAAATGCTGATGTTATATTAGAAATTTGGAGACAGTACCCGTCGATAGCAAATCCTTCCGCACGCGATGGCATATGAGCAAGTCAAACCACCTTCCTTTTGCCAGTGGAGATATATCAGCTTCCACACTGATATTCTTCCCTCCCCCTTCATACGGGAGCTTGGCAGAAGGAATGTCGTGTGATATGTGCCATCACAAATATTGCCCTCCGCTCGCTTTCAAATCGACTTCTATAAAAACATGCTTCATGCTTGCCGTATCCTAACGGAACTATCAATTCTATACTTTCGCCTCTAATTCTATCATGAACATGTACGTCCAAGTTTGGAAGATGATATTAGCATTTCCATATCATTGTAAATCGTTTAACTTCACGTAGAAGTAACACACACGAAATCATTAATTTAGCATTTTATTGAGGGGAAATGCAGAAAATGAACACAATGAACTATACCGCGGTGAATTTCCGATTTTCTCATTAGGCTGGTTTATCTTTTTGCTTCTTGGAAATTCTCTAAGAATTCTCTCAAAAATAGCTACAATAATATCCGCGAGAATACCTTCAAAAACTCTTCCAAAAATATCTCTCACTCTTGAAAATTCCTCAAGGTACTCCTCCGGGAAATTCCTCTTTTATGAACAATTCACGACGGAATTTTATTGGAAATACCCGAAAGGAGTTCATAAAAGATTTTGATGATCAATGCATGAAGTATTTCTTGAAGAAATTCGCTAAGGGAATCCTGATTTGAAACTCTTGAATGAAGTTCGTGTGGATTTCCCGATGAATTTTTTGGATAAATTTTCGAAGGAATTCCTAACAGAGTTTCTGCAGAAATTCTAGACATATTAGTTCATAAGGAATTTCAAAAAAAGATTGTCGATTTTCCAAATAATTTTTAAGTGGAACTATGAAATATTTTCAGATCGAAATATTCTAGTACATACTGTCGAAGAAGTTTTTTTTATTCTTTCGTTTATGCCGAAGAAGATCTAGGAGCAATTTCTTGAATTCCTGGAGAACAATTCGACATTGCTGTTTCAAAAAGGCGAAGATCGCAAACGTAAACATTGACTTCTTCTGCTGATTTCAGGAAGATTAGAGACTTCTGGCCTTATTTTCCACTTCCGTTCGATAGAAGGCGCGGAGCGCCACCAGTTCCAAGTGGTTGTTAGCTGGGAGCGGTTCTAGTTGTTGAGGAATTTGCAGGAAAAGTCATTGTTTACGTTTGCGACATTGGCCCTTATGAAACAACAGTGTCGAATTCCCTTATTTTCTTAATATTTAGGTAAATGTCAGGTTTATTACGTTGAACAACAAGAAATGTAGTGGTTCCCCAATGTACAATTCAGGCTGAATAAGCTACTTTTTTAGATGAAATAGCATATTTTAAATTAAATAATTTCTTCATCAGCTTTTTGTTGTGTCTAGACTATATGGGAAATGATAATTGATGCTGCATAATTGTAAAGAAGAATATTGCCATATAATCATGGCTGAAATATGTATTTCTGATATGAGCCAAATTAATCTACACTTAACAGTTAAAATGTCATCGGCGTGATAAAAAAATTTACGGCGGCGCACCGATTAATTTTTGACGGCGGCGGCGTGGCGCGGCGGCGCACAGATCTATTCAAAACGGTGCCATGAAAAAACCCTACAAGTACTAAGACGATTTTCAAATAATAATCCAAATAAACTGAAGGTCCTATATGCTTTCTAAGAAGGACTTGACTCTGACGATGTTCTATTAATGGAAGTTGGACGGAAAAAATAAGTCCTTGAACTGTAAGTAACAAATTGGTGTCTACGCTGTTTTGAAACTTGCAGTTTGTTCTATATAGGGTAACCGGCGGTAATGTTGGCCCTGGATGTAACATTGGCTCATCACGCAAATAATTCAATATTTCAGCGATAATACGTCGATTTGTAGCGAGATATTAACCACTGCTTCTTTAGAAAAGTGTATCAAACATATATCTGCTTCATAACTCTAGATTTATACACTTCTTAAACCATTAAAAACAATTATCTTGCGTGAAAAATCACTTTTACTCGGTTTTTAGCAGCCATGTTTCGTTGACTTATGCAGGCTGGCTGTGCTAGAGTTTTTCTTTTGCCCAATAAAAGAGTTTTCTGAATGAACATACCTGCTTTCGCACATCAGATGAATGGATAACAACCACACTATGTCAGCTATCATTTTTATTTCACAATTTCCATTAGTAAAGCGACATAATTAACCAAAACTTTTTTGGACAACACTGGGGGCACCCGTAGCCTGAGACGAGACCTGCAAAGAGGAAAAAATGTAACTTCAGCTGCTGCCAGCCAACTGCTGTCACGAACTGTCAGGTGCAACCAGCAGCTTTTTGAGTGAAAGTATTGGTATCCCAAATAAAATATTCCACATCATTTTTGTTTTACCAAGACTTTTTTACTTTAACGAGTATTCCAAACCTTCCGTTTAGCTTGTTAATAATCAGTAATAAACCTGTGTTTTGTTGCCGGTATAAAAATCCTTATGAAAATGAATTAACTATTTCGTGAATTGGATACACTTTTATTGTGCTCAGAAGGGTCCACCTGGGGCTTAGGTGAAACAGTCAAGTAAACAGTTGAAACTCGATGGTCAACTGTGATGAAAAGAAGAACAAGTGTCAAAACCTGAGACGAGACCTGCAAAGAGGAAAAAATGTAACTTCAGCTGCTGCCAGCCAACTGCTGTCACGAACTGTCAGGTGCAACCAGCAGCTTTTTGAGTGAAAGTATTGGTATCCCAAATAAAATATTCCACATCATTTTTGTTTTACCAAGACTTTTTTACTTTAACGAGTATTCCAAACCTTCCGTTTAGCTTGTTAATAATCAGTAATAAACCTGTGTTTTGTTGCCGGTATAAAAATCCTTATGAAAATGAATTAACTATTTCGTGAATTGGATACACTTTTATTGTGCTCAGAAGGGTCCACCTGGGGCTTAGGTGAAACAGTCAAGTAAACAGTTGAAACTCGATGGTCAACTGTGATGAAAAGAAGAACAAGTGTCAAAACAAGAGAAAAGAAGCAGCGTCTTTGCAGCTGAGACGAGACCTGTAAAGACGCTGCTTCTTTTCTCTTGTTTTGACACTTGTTCTTCTTTTCATCACAGTTGACCATCGAGTTTCAACTGTTTACTTGACTGTTTCACCTAAGCCCCAGGTGGACCCTTCTGAGCACAATAAAAGTGTATCCAATTCACGAAATAGTTAATTCATTTTCATAAGGATTTTTATACCGGCAACAAAACACAGGTTTATTACTGATTATTAACAAGCTAAACGGAAGGTTTGGAATACTCGTTAAAGTAAAAAAGTCTTGGTAAAACAAAAATGATGTGGAATATTTTATTTGGGATACCAATACTTTCACTCAAAAAGCTGCTGGTTGCACCTGACAGTTCGTGACAGCAGTTGGCTGGCAGCAGCTGAAGTTACATTTTTTCCTCTTTGCAGGTCTCGTCTCAGCTAACAGTAAATCTCAAAATTATGCGGCAGCCAATAATTAACGTATGCAATTTGTTTGAAGGCACAACATGGGGGCTAGAACATGTAGCCTTTTTGCAATTGCAGTTTTTAATACAGTTTTCATTTTTCTAAACTTCTTCACTTGCAAATATGGTAAATATTTGGGAAAAAATGATTCATATAATAGTATTTTCGTTAGCATGTCCTTGGTAAGCATGCTATTGGGGGATCTGAAACGCACTCTCACAATCAATGTGGTAGTATTTTACATGCAACCAATTAGAATTCACGCTCAATAAGATGATTTGATTTTCTCTATTTGTTTGCATGCTGTCTTTATTCAACGCAAGCAAAATGACTGGCACTATAAACAGCAACCCGTCTTTATCTCTCGTATGTTCGAAATCAACAATCACTCGTCCCAAGTGGGCTGAAAAATTATCCACCTGATAGGGACAAGGATGCCGACGTTTTGTCCATTTCTCTCGAGACTTTCGCTGGTTTTAATGAGATATTGCGGACATTCATCGTCGTTTTTTGCTATTTGGCGTCAAAACCAAATGTAAGCAAGCTGACTGGTGGAATAATTCTGGTTGGAAATGCAATATATGAAGACTTATAACGATAAATGTGCTCAACCGTAGCATAATGGGCCAAGGTTTGAGCCGTTACCCCTATATATGATGTCTACCTATCTGTTTTGTGACCGGATGTTTATCAATGAAATGAAAATAAGATGAGTAAACTTTGATACTCTGTATCATGGCATTAGGCTTTCTAGTAGATCTTGATAAAATGTGTGCTTCAGGTTTGGATGTTAGAACACTAATGATTATTTATTGAAAATAACAAACTTAGGTTACTAAGCACAACTAGGTAAATAGGGGTAATTGCGTTGCTAAAGGATGTCGCGGGTTACTACACAACACTCTCCCTAATCTGCGACGCCTATAAATCGGCAAAACTTCTGCTGGTTCAGTGTCGCCAGTGGTTTGGTGAATCCATCTGCCGGTTGGCTTGAAGTAGGCGTATAGCCAAGTTTGACCACACCGTTCTCCAAGTTCTCGTGAACGAAATGATATCGGATGCTAATATGTTTCGTCCTGGGATTATAGGATCCGTTACCTGCGATGCTGATTGCTGATTGGTTGTCGCAGTACATCGGGATTGGTCCAACGATGGCGAATTCAGACCGAAGATTGTTCCACCACATGGCCTCTTGTATACTTCGAGAAACTGCCATGTACTCCGCCTCGCATGTCGATAGAGCTACTGTCGGCTGTTTCTTCACATTCCAGGCTATAGCGGCTCCCTGCATCGTAAAAACATAGCCAGTTGTCGATCTGCGGCTATCGGGATCTCCTCCCCAATCAGCATCGCTATATCCGGCCATTTCTCCATTCTGGTTCTTCGTGTATCGTAATTTCTTCATCGCCGTGCCCTTCAAGTATCGGATGATACGCTTAACAGCTTCCCAGTGTGGTCTACCAGGGTTCGACGAAAATTGGCTTATCGCATTTACAGCAAACGCAATATCGGGTCGAGTTGTCTGGGCCACAAACGATAAACATCCTACTGCTTCCTTGTATGGCACATCTCTCATTGCTGTTTTCTCTTTTTCAGTCTTCGGGGCCATCGACTTCTCCAGTCTACAGCTCGGATCTGCTGGAGCTGCTACCGGGTTCGCATTTGTCATACCAAAACGTCGAACGATTTCCTCAATGTATGCCTGTTGATCCAACGAAAGCTTGCCACCACGTCGATCCCGTTGGATCCGAATGCCGAGGCAGTGTGTGGCCTCCCCCAAGTCCTTCATTTTGAACCTCTGCATCAAGAAGTCCTTCAGCTTCCTCTTCAATCGTTGATCGTTCGTGAAAATCAACAGGTCATCCACGTATATCGTCACGAAGAGGATCTTCTCCCCATCCAGCATCCAGTACAAGCAGGTGTCCACCCGCGATCTCTGCAGGCCAAATTCTCGTAGCACCTCGTCTAGTTTCGCATTCCATACTCGGCTTGATTGCTTCAGGCCGTATAATGCCTTCTTCAGCTTGCAGACCTTGCCGTTTGAATCCTCGAATCCTTCGGGCTGAACCATAAATATTTGTTCGTCACCCAGTTCGCCTTGCAAGAATGCGGTAACCACGTCCATCTGATCCACATCCAAGTCGAACTTCGTTGCCACCGCCATCAGGTACCGAATGGTCGAATATCGTACTACGGGAGCGTAGACTTCCTCGTAGTCAACGCCAGGCTTCTGTGAACACCCCTTCACGACAAGACGCGCCTTGTATCGCTCCGGGCTTCCATCAGGTCCTCGCTTGACGGATGGCTTTGCGTCCCTTGGGTAGGTTTGTTAACGTCCAGGTCTGGTTTTCGCTCAGTGACGCCATCTCTTGCTCCATCGCTGCGATCCAACAATCACGGTCAGGTCGCCGCATGACTTCGTCGTAGCTTTGTGGAATATCCTCCAAAACTGTCAATGGAGTAGATTGCTGGGGGGGAATTGCATCACCAGTAAATGTACCGAAAGTTATAAATTCATCATACTTGCCTGGACAGATGCGCTCCCGACCGCTGCGCCTCAACCCTTGTTGACTTTGTTCAACTGGTCTTGATTGTTGCGGTGGGAGCGCGTGATTGGTTAATCGCTAGACGTCTCCAGTGTGTTGTTGCTTGCTTCTTCTTTATCGTCATCATCATTATTGGTGGTGTTCGCATTTGGACATTTAACAGGCACTATGATCTCTTCAGTAAATATCTCCAAGAATTCCACCGGTTGAACCTCTTGAGGACACTTGGTACTGACACCCTGCTCGTCCTCGTTAACCACCTCCACGTCACGGCTGACCTCGAACTTGTGACTCTCCGGGAGGTAAACCCGGAATCTCTTTGTGTCCTCGCAATAGCCTACGAAAATTCCCTTTACCGCTTTCGGATCGAACTTCCTGCGCTTGACCTTTGGAACATGGACCATCACACTCGTACCGAAAACTTTCAGGTGCCGCAGATCAGGCCTTATGCCGGTCCACATTTCTTCAGGTGTCTTGTTTCCAATGGTTCTAGTTGGTGATCGATTTACTAGATACGCTGCAGTCGATATTGCCTCCGCCCAGAATTCCTTCTGCATACGCGCATCGCTTAGAAGACATCAAGCCTTTTCCACAAGGGTTCTATTCATCCTTTCTGCCGTACCATTCTGCTCTGAAGTGTATGGACACGACCTCTGATGACGGATGCCATCTTTCTCCAACGCCTTCCGGAATTCGATGCTAACGTACTCTCGCCCATTGTCAGTCCTGAGAATTTTAAGTTTTCTACCTGTTTGCCGCTCCGCCTTCGCTCGAAACAACTTGAACGCAGCCAGAACTTCACTTTTGGTCTTTAGAAAGTAGACTGCCACTCTTTTGCTTGCATCATCTACGAACGTGGCGAAATATCGACTGCCACCCAAGGAAGGTACCTCTACTGGTCCGCAGAGATCGGAATGCACCAGCTCCAGCAGTTCTGATGCTTTGGATTCGGTTTTTGGAAATGGTCTTCTAGATTGTTTCCCTTCCAGACAGACTGTGCAATTCTTCACCTTCTCACCTTGAAAATCAACGCCATCGGACACGTTCTTGAGCTGCTTCAAACTTGAATCATTCAGATGGCCCATCCTCCGATGCCATAGCTGTATTCCGTTTGCCAGAAACGCTCGCTCCGGCTGATTCAATCGATATAGACCGCTTTCTTTCT
This sequence comes from Armigeres subalbatus, assembly GCF_024139115.2. NCBI lineage: Eukaryota > Metazoa > Arthropoda > Insecta > Diptera > Culicidae > Armigeres > Armigeres subalbatus. Next base: position 425,756,469 of record NC_085140.1, on the reverse strand, counting down.
TACCAGAAACGACCAGCTCACCAGCCTCGTTCAGCACCACACATTTGTTCGCAGTAAACTTCATGGTATAACCTCTCTTGCAGATCGCACTTACCGACAATAAATTAGCGGCCAAATTGGGAATTTTTAGCACTTCGTGGACATCGATCGTACCACCTGGAACCTGCACTGCAACCGTACCTTTCGCCATAGTCTCCATGCTGCCATTGTTCGCGGTCCCCACGGCGTGCTGCAATGCCGTTTCGTGAACGAAATTCTGGTTCGGTCTGGCCATGTGACTCGTCGCTCCTGAATCAAAATACCAGCCTTCCGCTTGAACATCGCCGATCGCAAAAATACTGCAGAGGCCATTCGACTTGGATTTCGTCTTGATCAGCAACTTATCCGGACACTTGGACGCAAAATGGCCTGGCTTGCCACAGTTGAGGCACGTTTTCTCGGGTTTCTTCTTACCATGTGATTTGAATTTGTTCGAATTTGTGCTTTTCGTGTATAGCGCCCCACCATCGTTGCTGTTCAGTGGTCCCCTCTCGAGCTTCACATCTTGAAGGATCTTAGCTTTCACCGCATCCGACGTCAGATTCGCTCCTGAGGCCTCCAATCCCATGATCATAGGTTCGTAGTGTTCTGGTAGCCCCATCAGCAGCAACGCCACCAACCACGAGTCATTTACCTTGAACCCAATCGAAGCAAGCTTGTGGCTGGTACTCATTAAATCGTTGACGTATTCCTCTACGCTTGAACAGCCAACCAGACGAATAGAGGTCAACTTCCTCAGTAGCCCAATCTTCCTCGTCAATCCGGAGTCTTGAAAAGCTGTTGCTAACTTGTTCCACGCTTCTGCTGCATCCGCCGCATCCTGGACGAGACTGTAGTTATAACTCTCCAGGCTCAGGCAGATTGTTGCCAACGCACGCAACTTCACATCTTCGGGAACCTTTTCTCCAGCCGCAGGACTCACAGCGCACCAGCTACCTTCACGGATTAGGATCATTCGCATAGCGAATGCCCAAGTGGAGTAATTCTCGCGTCCCTTCAACTTCTCTATGGCCGGCATCGCAACGGACCCCGTCGCAACTCGAACGCTTCCTGTTTCAGGTCGACTGTCGTTTCCGCCGCCAGATTGAGAACCGGAACTTCTTATTGGAGATGTCATCTTCAATTTTTTTTTCGGTTACCGGCTGGTCCCATAACCTCTAGTAGATCTTGATAAAATGTGTGCTTCAGGTTTGGATGTTAGAACACTAATGATTATTTATTGAAAATAACAAACTTAGGTTACTAAGCACAACTAGGTAACTAGGGGTAATTGCGACGCGTTGCTAAAGGATGTCGCGGGTTACTACACAACAGGCTTGTAATCTGAATAAGCTGTAAACTTATTCCAAATCCAAACCGATAGACCCAATGTCCTAGTACAATGCAAGGCCGCCTGCACAGTAGTTACAACTAATAGTCTGCTTCTCAAGGATACTTTCTTTTAGTCCTACTCAATAACGCTAATTGCTTGGAATGTTCAAAAATATAATAGCATCATTTGAGTAATACTTTTGGAGTATGTTCGATTAAAGGAATACTTAATTGCATTAGTAGTAGGTAGTTCGTTGTTACAATAATAAGGCAACAATGGTTAACTTCTCCGTTACGATATGGAATATTCTAGTCTTAGTAAAAGTCTTTAGTGTTTAAGTAGCTCCGTTCCTTACCTTACAGCTCATCCCTCGATAGTTTGTCCTGTTTCCGCCGCGATCGCTCCAAATACTGCTGATACTCCACGTGATTCCACACATGGTTAGCCCCAACTGCCACCAATCGGGCAAACTCTTTTACGTCAAAGGCGTAGTTTGTAAATTTGGCATGCCGCCCTCCACCGTCCGGATGATGGCCTTCATCCTCCGGATAAACCAAATCATCTCGCTCCCACGAAAGATAGCGAATTCCCTTCAATCGCGCCAGATCTTTGTAACAGTTGGGATCCTCACAGTGGTACAGCTCGAACAGGACCGCCCACTTCGGAAGAAACAGCAAATGGGTCAAACCGGCACCGTGCATGCCGATGAAGATATCCGTATTTCGGGTGACTTTGAGCTGTTCCCGGAAATCGGTTTTGTAGGTGAAACTTGCCCGATTGACCATGTAATTCTCGTCCTCGGAAATTTCCTCCAGCAGTTCGTTTTCGTTCAATATTCGGCGAAATTTGGTTTGCCGCGATAGAAACGTTATGCGGAGTTTTCTATCGGTTCGGCTTCTAAGAGGGATTTTTAACCGATGCATCACATGCTCGGAGAAGGCTTGAAAGAAACCGCTGTTTTCACAGCCGTTAATCTGAAAGTAAGAACAAGGTAAAAAATTTACATTTTCGAAATAAAAAATCATTTCGAGGAGAAACTTACTATTGGAGTATTATAAAACAGTCCAAAGATCATCCGAGGTAGAAGTGGCAGAACAAGATTCTTAAAGCACACAACCTTTCCAGCGTAGGTTTTGAGGTCCATGATAGGATGCTTTGTGAACACTTTGAAAGTCTCCGCAAAGGGCGAATCATAGGTGTACGATTCCCAAACAAGAATCTGCACATCCGTGCTGAATCCGGTCGGATCGGACAGATTCGCATGCAAAGATCCGTACAAATTGATGAAATCACAGAAATGATGATACATATTGATTGTGGCATCGATTTTCATGATGAAGGACGGACGCTCCACAGTAACGTCACATTTTCCACCCAGGGGCAGTGGTGTATCAATCGTGTCGAAAAACCTCAGTTCCGGACCCCAGGATTGCAGAGGGCTTATATGTTCCAACTCATCTTCCAATCGCTTCCGATGGAACTTACAGTGGCCTCCGATCTGGCCATGTGTCAGCACGTCCATTTTGTAGCGTAGAGGCTCCCTGGAATAAGAATCAAAGGATCAGTTTATACTAGATCAAAATATTATTGGCAAATTACTTACGTTCTGTGAATCAAATCCGTGAAGTTCAGCATGATGTTTCGCCCCCGGCAGAACCGCAAATACTTAGAACACTCCAGTGCGGAATCGTGCGGAAACTTCGGCTCGCACATGATCCTCGTCTCCTGAATCTGATCCCGCACAAAGCCGAAATCAGCCTGCGCGTAAAATGTCTCCAACTGCGCTTCCTTCGTTTTAACGTACCCCTGGTAGTCACCAGGACATTGCGGTTTCGAGAAACGATTTTCCGGTAGACAATCATCCTCGTAACCCCAGCACATGTCTTTCCGTGCCCTGTAAGCAGCACTCCTCAATACCTTCTGATATTCGCATGTTTCATCCTCCGCACAGCGTCGTTCCAGCTGGGGAAACCGCCGGAAGTACAGCGGAAGGTGTGATTTCGGCAGGTCAATAAACTCGTAACCGCTACTGACACAGCGGAAGACACTGAGAATAGTCAACGCGGACAGTGTTTCTAATCCAATCATACCTTCAACGATTACGCCTCCTCTTTCGCCGGAAACGCGTGGGTTACGCAGAACGGATCGATGTTTCGAATCCACACAAAACACAATTTTCTACAAGCCTCAAAATTTGATTTAATCACAATAAAACCATGTAAGCCACTTTAATTTACAATTAAATATATTGCACAATACATAAATTCAATATTTTCCTACATTTTTTAGCGTTTTTACGATCAGCCAAAAAGCGGCTTATTTTTTAAAATACTTTTATCGCGTCGTGTCGTGTTTTGCGTTCGCGTTTTCGGCGGTTTTGTTTACGCAATCCCTGTGACTGATATGGGCCAAACACAATTAGGGTCTCGCCGACATTTCTCACCAACTCGAACGCAGGTTCGTGGTTGCAAACAATCCCATTTGATTTTGCCGTGACAGTTGCTCGTGGTTGCAAACAAACCGAGTAAAAGTGTGAGTGAAACGTGCGTGTACGTACACGATCACTGAAAGCCTAATACTGTTTGCCGGTTTTGATTGATAGGGTGGCCAGATCATTTTTCTTGATAAATCGGTAAAAAAACGGTTCGGTGTACTATCGGTAGGTTGGGAAATTCGAAGTAATAATAAATAAATAATAGATTTTCAATTGATGATCTATATTTAAATTATTAAACGTAACATGTTAAATAAAAATCGTCGTGACGAAAAGAAATCTTGAGAAATACTATTTAATGCTAATTACATAATTTCGACAATATTGCGATATATCGAATCGATATTCGATTTAAAGATTCCAGAAGTTATGGCGGTACCACCGACGTGTCACCGCATTGAAAATAATTTAAATTTGCTTCCCACAAGGCCATGATGGAAAATCATTGAACGCTACCAGCACCCCAATAATGGCTCGCGAAGTTTTCGTAGCTCAACCACCAACCTACGTGTATTAAGCTGGGAGCTGGAGATCGATTCTAATTTTCAAGGTATTTTGCTTGAAACCCGCAAATTTCCTTCCAGTGTTCAATGTACAAAGGATTCTGTTTTCCATGAATTTTTTTCGCTCGTAGTTTTGATCGTGTGACTTCAATTTGCCACCAAAGTCTTTGCAATATGTTTCGAAAAATCCTAAATAATTCAAAGAAAAATCACATGGTAATTAATATGCGTTAAATATATAGGATGAGTGCAAAATTGAGAAAATGTAAAAAACGTTACGATTTTCTCACATTGAATTATCATCATGTTTATCTTAAAAAAAAAATTGCAAAGATTTCGTCGATTCGTCTGCATTGCATAAATTATTGTGCCGATCGTAAAATTAAATCATGCTGTTAACATTTTTAAATTCCTCGTTAGGTTTGAAATGACACCAAAATAATTGTGTTAAGTTATAATAGACCTTTCCCGTCTAAAATTATATCTCGTTTTATTGTCTCTGTCGATTCTTTGGCTTATTTAAAAATAGTTAGAGACTTCAGTCGAATACAGCGCAAAATTTGCAATATTGGAATTGAAATGAATTGACTGAGGCAAAAAAACGAGATACAATTTTTGACGGAAAAGGTCAATAGAATGAGCTGATTTACACGTGTACTCTCTTGGCTGCGCTCAAAATGCTCACAAACTCTCTCGATGCGATAGATACTTCTTGACAGCTTACTTTGGAGATTTTTTCACAAACGTTTTAACTCTATCGGTAGCCCCCAGATATTAATGTCGAATTCGTTTTTAAAAAGTTCCAACCTAGGTTGGAACCAGTTCCAACCTAAGTGCTGTCAAAGTGTTTTTTTATTCGCTCAGGTTGGAACTAGGTTCGCACTAGTTCCAACCCCAAAGCTGTCGGGTTCGCACTGTGTTGTTTCACGGTTTCACACCGGGTTCACCAATACAAATGTACTTCAACTGTCAAAACCACGTGGATGGGTGGGACTGGGCGGAATAAACAAGCAGAAGGGAGAAACGAAACTGTCTGTTTATTAAAATAAAATGCGCATTGAAAATCTTTTTATTCCGGGAATTTTGTGATATTTGTAATTGTAGTTTTAAATGAAATTAATCCAGCACTGTTGTCTAGACTCAGTTTTAAAAATAATTGTTAGGGAAGTTATGTATTCATAAGTTCATTCAGGTTTCCCTCACATTTTGTGTCCTAAATTAGGTCGGTGGATGGAATTATGTAGTTTGGGAATTCCCCTTGAAACCCGTCCACAAAATCCGCTAGGAATTGTCAGAAAAATATATTTGAGGAATACCGAATAGAATTATTTCTTATGCAGAATTTCTTTTGAAATTCTTCCAAAAACTCTTTCATACGTTTCAGAATTTTCTGGAATTCTGCCAGAAATTTCTTCAGACTACAATTACTACAGGCATTCCTCCATATGTTTTCCAAGGGATCCTTTCGAGATGAATTCCTTTGGAAATTCTTCTAGGAATATCTTTGAACTGTTCCAGGATTTTCTCTGGAAGTTGCTTCAGGAATTAATTTGGAAGTTCCTACAATAATTCCTTCAGGGAATCCTTCTGGAATACAGGAACTTACTCGAAGTTTCCTTCAGGAATCGCTCCGCAAGTTTCGTACACAAATTCCCTCGGAAGTATCTTAAGCAAATCCTCCGGGAGATTCTTGAAAATTGAAAATGCACGGGGCCAAGGGGTGTCTCACAGCTATCGATGGCAGCGGATTTCAATCGAAATAAAGTCGATTTTTATAAAATGGTTCTATTCAATCAATATTGCAACACACCTTCTGCGGCACTGAACTGTAATTTTTATCTAAGCAAACGGCGATTTTACTCGTTACCAGTGACATCAATCGAGTTGTTTATTTTTTCAGCAACAAATACACTTTGGCATGATTTTGAATTTGACATTATTATTTATATTAATTGATAATAAATTGTTTTCTAATTTTAGGTTTTGGTTGTTATGCTTAAGGATACCTCAGTTCAGGACGAACCTATCTCTAGTTTGGATACTACTGAAACAAAACCCAGCCGTTGAAAACGTGATATTTTATTGCCCTCAGACTATTGAGTTGTTGAGACTATTGAGTTGAGATTAAAAAATAGCTTTCCTAACCTATTGGCTCATGTATATTCGGCAACATTTTCTTACGAGAGTTCGCATATGGTTTACACGCTCTGTGCGAGACTTAATTTTTATGCTCTGACATGGTAATCTTTGTGGTATCCGTATAAAAAACCTGAGTATAATCTTTCATTTCCTTAACTACTCTAGAATATATTTTCATTTTCGAATCACTTAAGTCGCGAGTCGTACGTCATCAATTCAATTTGATTTGAGAGTAGTGTGGTGGAAGTCTGCAATCCAGAATTCCGAGTCGGTGCGAGTGTTTCTAACTAGGTTGGGTGTAACGACGTCTAGCTTTCCACGCTCCGTAATGGCGGCTGATCGGTGACACTAGCTGGAGGATAACTCACGGACAAAAGGGACTTTTCTACCTTCCCCTCATCCAAGAACAAAATGTTGTTGTGGAAAGCTAAATACTATGGCCAACAGACAGAATTCACGTGTTTCATTCTGGAAAAGACGATGTTGTCGGGCAGCTCTACAAACAAATTCGATCGTATACTTGTGCAGGCGTCGTCATATTTCGACAACTGTCACTGTTCGATCTGACAGATGCTAAAATCGTTGCGTTGCTAAAATCAACTTTTGAGTTTGAATAGTTTCGATTTACATCGAAATAAAATCGCTTCGGTCGCTTAGTTAATTTTTAGCAAATAAATTCAATTTATTCTATGTGAGACACCCCTTGCACGGGGCCCAAAATCCGGCGGAAAATTTTCCCGAGGTGTGAGGCTACCTTTATCAGGAGAGGTAGCGAGGAAAAAAAATTTAGCAAATCCTGGAGAATTTTTATTTCATGCTTCTGAGTGTTCTCCAAAAAAAAAACTTTTGTAGAAATAGATGAATTTTTGTAAAATAGAAAATCTTTTTACATGAATTCTATACGGAATTCTTGGTATAAAAATGTGCACGGGATTATTGAATATAATTAAATAGGGGAACTTTTCCGATCTCCATCTCAATGAACATAAATATATTCATCTCTTCGGGAAACAAAGAAATACAGCACCAATTTCGTCGCCTCTTTTTGTCAACATGCGTGCTCACTGCTGAAAAAAATCACAAAAATAATAAACAATCCAAATTCCATTCCATTGCTTTGCTTTTGATGGGATGAATATCGGAGCCATGAGATGAATTCCAGGAGCAGTTCCCCTATTTATATCCGCCCAAAAGTAAATTCCACTATCGGCAAAAATCAATTTACGCACTTGAACATATTTATTTATTTATCATGATCTGGTTAGTCAATGCCAACGCACTGCCAGTGCACTGGATGTCGGCGATCATCTGGATCATATGTTTCGAATCAAAACAAACACGATGCTACGCACACCAACATATCCAAAGACAGATGGAACTGAAAATGTTTTTTTTATTCAGGGTTCGGGTTGGCACTGACCCAGGTTTAAAAACGAATTCGACATAACATAGCAGCGGAGTTGTGTATCGGCTCAATTGACAGGAGCAATCACCCGCAAAAGCAAATGACCATTAAAAGTGGTGGACAAGCAGAGAGCGCCAGTGACTCGTCGATGATATAACTTCTAAAAGCTTATTTTGTACTCATCACATATTTGGTATCTCATTTAGATAAGGTTGCTAAACGGTGGTTTCGTTGGGGCACAATGTTTCTGATCAATTTTCTCAAGAAAAGCCACCGATAGTTCTGCATGTTTCATGTCAAAGTAGGCTTGGGTCATATGAACATTCCGTGGGTGGCGGTCCCTTGTCAGAATCCACACCGTTGCTGAAAATACAACAATTACGGACATTACGCAGGGTGCTAATATCCTGGGAATATTTGAACACACTTACTTGCTTTTAACAGACCAAATTCACTGCAGGTAGCTATCACAGCATAATGGAAATAGTCAGTGCCGATGATATAATACGGTGCGTCATT